>NC_050576.1:7523868-7823868 GCF_011100635.1 Trichosurus vulpecula | reverse complement strand
CGTGCCCAGCTTATTCGCAGCCACACACGTGTAGTTCCCAAAGTGCTCCTGTGTGACGTTGGTGACGGTGAGGATGGATCTTGTGCTAAAGTTTTGAATGATGATTCCTTGTTGACCATTGAAGAGCCTGGAAGACAGAAGCAAACTCTAGATCAATCTATGTTTTAGATACCATTTGAGCTTTTCTAGATGGTGTTGCTATGGCAACATAATGATAGTCTATCAATTGAATCCATTTAAATTCAATTCCACTTCACAAACATCTATTTAAATGCCTACTACCTACAAAGCAGTGTCCTTACTGAGAAGCTCCAACATGGACATAGCCAAGCCTTGACCACAATGACATCATTATTGAGTTTTTACTATAGTTACTAATGAGAAGGGAAGGAAAGAAAAGAAAGGAATGAGCATTTATATAGCACCTACTGTGTGCCAGGTACTATGTTAAAAGTTTTATAAATATTATCTCATCTCATTTGATCCTCACAACAACGCTGGGAGGTAGGTGCGATTACTATTCCAATTTTACAGATGGAGAAACTGAGGCAAACAGAGATCACATAGCTAGTAAGTGTCTGAGGCCACATTTGAACTCAGGTCTTGCTGACTCCAGGCTCAAGTTATATGGCACATATTCAACGTGCCACCTGGTTACATATGTAGATGGGGGGAGTAGATCGATTCCTAGTTGTGTAATAGAATCAGGAATATATCTGTTCATTAAACTAACATTTTGAAACAAACTGCTCAGATAGTATTGTGTCTCACTAGAGCATTACTTGGTTTTTAAGAAAGCTGAAAACCAATGAAAATTACATATTTCCCATTGAAGTCAATAGAGATGAGAAAGTAAAGTTAAGGTTTCCTATTGGGGAGCCACAGAGAGAAAGATAATTTCTAGGCAAAGTTACTCAAGAGCTGGCTAGGGTGAACCCTATCTCTAAGGCCAATTCTAAATGACATCCCTGGGCTGTTCTCATTTAAGATGACATTCTGTAGTGTCAAGAGCCCTAGGTTTGGAGTCCTGGATCCCGGGGCTTGAACCCTGCCTCATCCTACTTGTGTGGCCTTTGGCAACCCACATGACATTGCTTTATTGGGTATTAATGGGTATTAATGATGGGATAAGCCTAATTATCTCTAATGTCTATTCTATCTATAAATCCTCTTAGACAACATTTAATACAATGAAGAAAACATTTATTAAGTACCTACTATGTGCCACACTCCCTTTTCCTCCCTCCCCCACCAAAAAAACCCTTACATTCATGGTGTTACTACTCTTATCAAGCACCCCCAATAGCTCCATTTTTCCCCGACTGGATTGTGTCCAAATCCCAATTTGCACGGCATCCAGGGCCTCCGCTGATTTTAATCACAAGACTTGGGCTCAAATCACTTTTGACTACATAACTCCATAGGCCTCAGTTTTCTCATCTGTAAAATGAGAGGCCTGAACTAAATGTCTCTCTGAAGTCCCTTTGAGCTCCGTGTCTACGACCCTGGGACGCCACCAGAACGATTCTCTTCTCATCATAACATCTCTTCTTATATCAATCGACCAGTCAATTAATCTATATTTATTATGTGAATCCCTACTATGTGCCAGGCACTGTACTCAGCCCTAGGGATATCCAAGACGCAAAAGACAGTCGTTGCCCTCAAGGAGCTTGCACTTTAATGGAGGAGACAACGTGCAAACAAACAGAAACAAACCAGACTGTATAGAAGAGATACAAAGTAACAAAGAGAGTAACAGAGAGGAAGGCAGCTCTCCTACCACCTCCACACATGTGACAACCACCCTCTATTTAGCAGAGGAGCTAGAGAGAAATAAGAGCTAGTATTTGTTAAGTGTTAATCATACTCTAGTCACTATGCTTGGGGATGAAATGGCACACTAGCATCTTCACCAGGGAAGCCCCTGGTGACTATCAAGTGTCACCAAGAGTCCCTGGACTGGAATGACTGAACAGTAGCCTTCACTGTGCTAAATACTAGGGATGGAAATGGAACCAAGCATGGCAGTGCCTGCTGTCAAGGAGCATACAATCTAACTTGGGAAGACAACAAATAAAAGGAAGCCATAGACGAGGTAGGGTCCTGCACAGCTGTACGGCAAGTGGCCCTGGCTAGAGCAGGCAACAACACTCCTGGTAGATCTGGGGACCTAGAGGAGGGGTCACGTTTCTGGTAGAGAAGAGGGGGAGATGATGGTTGAGGTAGAGAAGATGCGGTGTAGAATGGGTCAGAAAGTCATAGGGAAAACTGAGTCAGCCGTAACTAAGACCAAAGCACATGAGTCAGGGCCATCCAACAGCTAGAACTAGGCTGAAGTATAATGGGCTGCTTCAGCTGGGAGAGGCTCCCTGTGAGGGAATTCTTCAAGCAGACAGATGTTGAGCGACCATTTTTCAGGTAATTTCAGGAGGGATTCTTAGGTTTAATTTATACTAGGTAGTCATTGGGGTCTTTGCTAACCCTGAAATTCTATCATTCTCTGATTTCACCTGATTTAAATCTTGGCTTTACTATATGCTACGCCATGAGACTTTGGCCATATCAACTTCTTGGTGCCTCCATTTTCTTATCCATAATATAAGGGGGCTCATCTTACTTGTGAGATAGATCTCAAACTAAAGCCAGGGTGGATGACCTCTAAAATCCATTCCAGCTCTAAATACATTATTCTATGATTTGATTCTTTATAATTCTTACTTCCTCATCTTTAGTTATACTCTGCTTACAGACTGGGGATATTTTCTCTTCATCTCTATTTCAATTTTCAATCCTATACTCTGTTGGAAGACCTGGCTCAGGCCCTTCCCCTCCCTTAATCCCTGTCCTGTAAGTGCATTGTCCATTGATCTCCCTCCTCCCAATATTGCTCTAACATGCAAAGTCAAGAATCTTGAATCAGGGTTTTAGATGGGCCCTTCATTATATTATTTTGCATTATTTTCTTTTTCATGTGTGTTAGAATTCTACTTCTATCTAGACCAGAAGCCCCATGAAAGGAAGGGCCCTGCTGTCTGCTTTTCTTGTTTCCTTCACAGGGCCTAGTAGAGCACATTAAGTCCTTGAGTCAGGAACTCATAGGATGATGAGGGGGAGGAGGAGGAAGAGGAGGAGAACATGGCTCTTTAGAAGAAGATAAAGGAAAGAGAGTTGAACTAGGAGTCAGGAGACCTGAGATCAACTCTTACCTCAAACACTTAGTAACTATAATCATGGAGTAATTGAAACTGGGTGGTGCAGTGGATAAAGTACCAGGCCTGGAGTCAGGAAGACCTGAGTTTAAATCTGACCTCAGATACTTACCAGCTGTGTGACCCTAGGCAAGTCTCTTAACCTTATTTGCCTCAGTTTCCTCCTTGTAATATTAATGGGATGTAAAATCTTCCCCACCCATTAATAGGCTGTTTCAACAATCTGGCTAGCAGCTGCTTTGGGGGGTATAAAACCAACAACAACCAGCTCACAGAACACTGCAAGCCCAGGTTCTTTTGATCTGCCTTACTAAGGAAAGCAACGTTAAGGGGTTAACAATCTCAATTTAATCCAGCATAGAAATATCATTCACTTAGTTCAGGGGAAAAAGCCAGAACCCTGAACTTCAGAGCAAGTACAAACAAATTACAAACAGCAACAGACCAAATACAATTTCATAGTTACCAAGAAAACCATCAACATCTGAGTTCAGCCAGAAGGCCTTTAGAGTGGCTTGCCCAGAGTCCCATGCCTCCAGGAGTGAGAGCCTTAAGCAAAAAGTTCTATATTCTCTTTTTATAGTTTCAGACATCATCAAATGTCATCTGAGAGACCAGAACTTAGGATCCTATGATTGGCTCTGGTGTTAGCACCTCCCTTCATTGGCCCCACCTGGAGCCCCACCTTAGTTACCAATTCACACCCACATAGGCTTAGCACCTAATAGACAGGGGGTTTGGGCCTGGGGTTTAGCACCTAGTAAGACTCAATCAAAGACACTGAATTAATCAAAGGAAACAAAGGCCAAACTGTTCAAGGATCCCCAATACATAGGCCTCACGTGGAGCCCATTAAGGGAAGCTTACTTAGGGGAGGCTTGCTTGTAGGAAGGCTTTCATATCTTTTGCTAATTTCTAATTAGGCACTGAGTCATGAGGGTTGTGATGCCTTCTGGCTCTGAGAAGTGTATACATGCTCTGAGTTGGTAGTTTGCTTTGGGGTTCACTTATGAAAAGGACCTTGTGATTCCCTGAGTGGCCATATGTTCAGAGCTCCCCGACTCCTCAGGGGTAAAGGCTCTCTCAATCCAGTGATATACATAAAGTTTATAGCAATATTGCTTTGATTCAGGCAGTAGAGCCCTATCTGTTGGTCTTTATTTCTCTGCTTATATTTTCTCTGTTTGCATTTTCTCTGAAGTTCAAGGTGCTGACTTTTCCGCTGAACTAGGTGAATGATATATATATTTAATTAAAGAAAGATTGTTGACCCCTTAAACAGCTATCTTTCCTAGTAAAGCAGATCTAAGAACCTGTGCTAGCAGCCATCCTGGGTACGTGGGTGTGGTTGCTGTTGTACTCTTCTATAAAATGAACCAGAGAAAGAAATGGCAAACCACTCCAGCATCTGCCAAGAAAACTCCAAATGGAGCCAAGAGAGTAACAGACACTACTCAAGACCAAAAACTGAAATTCAATTTCCTCAGGTATGAATTGGGAATATTACTTCTTATAATAACAGAATTAGTGTCTCCCTCCAAAAGTTATGTTGTATTTATTTCGGAATTACTTATGCACGTACATTTACATGAACGTTTGTTTTTTCAGTGTCATATAGTGGATAGTATGCTGGGCTTAGAGTTAGAAAGGCCTAGTTCGTATTCCACCTCAGACACTTACTGTGTGCCCCAAGAGACGTGATTTAACCTCCTTGACCTTCAGTCTCTTCATCGATAAAATCGGGAGGTTTGATTTAAAATTTGTCAAGTTCCTTCTAGCTTCAAACTGGAGATTCGATGATTCTACCTTGTCTCCCTCATTACAACATAAGCTCCTCCAGGGAGGTAATATTCCATTTTAGAGGTGCCCACCAGAGCCAGGCTGTTGAAGCTCAAAGCCTGAGTTGTATATTCATGTTTTCCTCTTTTGTAAATTTTCCAAGGTTTAGTATTATAGTTTTATTTTTAAAGTACCACAAATGCTAATAAAGGGCATTCCTCCGAGAATTCATTTTGAACTCCATTGCATTGTGTAACGTGGCTTGCATCTAATCTAAGATAAAATATACTGTTCTTAAGTGCAAGATTAAAATAGCCGTCCATGCTTGATTATGCTGGGAATTACTTACGTGTCATGTAAAAGCAGTTTGGGCTCATCCTGGCCCCAACTAAACTTTAATCTTATTAATAAAACCTTGGCTTCAATAAACATTGAACCAACTTTAACCTGAGCAATAATCTGAATGATCTCTCTCTCAGCTACAAGCAAGTCAGACACGAAACATGGAGAGGAAGCCGCGTGCCTTTTCCCTTTCTGCCTCCAAGTACAAATCTATTGTCATTAGCGCTACATTTCCACAGTGATTATTGGATATCTTTTTGCATCCCATTAATGACTTTATTTTCAACTAATCAGTTTATGTTGCTGCATAAAAAAATGACAGTTTCATTTCACTAGAAGCTTTCTAGTTACAGCCCAAATCAATTCTGCCTGTCTATATATCACAGATCCATTCTCTGGAGGGCTGCCACTCCCTGGAGAGAGAACCACACTGAGCCTCTACCACCAAGGCCAAGTCTTCACTAGCAACTAGAAAATGCAGAAGAAATTAAGCAGGGTCTCTCTGGGGTGGGCCAGTCTCTGGGGGGAAATTCTCAAGAGAAGGGCAGGAAATGAAAGGGCATTCTCACATCCCCCACCAGACTGCAGGCAGCCCCACTTCCTTAGTGGCTGAGAATTCTTTGTCAGAGGATTATAGATTGAGTGTTTAAAGGGATCTTAGAGGTCATTCTGTTATTTTACAAATGAGACAATTGAGGCCTAAAGATAGAAGTGTCTGTTCGAAGGTCACACGAGAAATAAGTGGCAGGGCTGTGATTCAGAAATTGATTTTAAAAAGAGGTGGTATGTCATAACTCTTCTCCATCAGAGCATGCTGATGCCTTTTTAACATCATTTATGCCTTTTTATAATTTTAAAGGAAAAAAAAGCCCATTGTCAAATTACCTAAGAGAAGGGATAGGGCAACAGGGATGGCTAACCTGGATTTCATTTGTGTTAGAAGTTCTAGCATGGACACTCCCCCTGCCTCCAGGATTAGAACCCAGAGGTAGTGTGAACACTCCCTCTGCCTCCAGGATTGGAACCCAGAGGTAACTTAATGTCTTAGAAAGTTACTTGGGGGCACTGACAGACCAATCAACTCAACTCTGGTCACCCATGGCCACGTAGCTCATTGTATCACAGGCAAATCTAGACTCCAGGTTTTTCCTGATTTCTAGATCAATCTTCTCTCCACTGCACCAGATGGGAAACAACAACCATGATTCTTCCTGTGTGACAGAGGTACACCTGCCCTCCTTCTAAGCCAAGGGCTTTCAACCTTTTGGGGTAGAGTGGACCCCTTTGGTGGTCTGGTGAAACCCACAAACCTCTTGTCATAATAATGCTTTTAAATAATTGAAGGCAATGCTAAATTTCAGTTAGAGCTCAGTGAAAGTAAAGATGTATTTTTTTCTCATCCAAATCCATGATCTCCTGAAATTTACCATCAAATAAATTGGGCTTCAAGGACCCCAGGTTACAGATGCATGATTTAACTAATATTAGACTAATTTGAGCCACTAATATTAGACTTATTTAAATTACCTTCTGCTCCTGTAGCCACTTCCATTGGACTGATGTTGTACACTTGGGCTTTCTAGGCCTTTCCTTCTGCCCTAAAGCTTTGTCTCTCCTGATCAGTGTTACTTCATGGAGAGCAGGGGCTGCCTCACACTTTTTAAAATTTCTATTCCCAGTGCTTGGCACAGAGCTTGGCACATGAAATACATGCTTTTTCTTTCACTCTTTCATTTGTGGTATGAATAACCAGTCAGTCACAAGCGTTCATTAAGCATCCGCAAAATGGCGTCAAGTCCTATTCAAAGAGCTAGAGACGCAAGGCAAAAATGAAGCAATCTCTGCCCTCTACAGGTTTATGTTCTAGTGGGGAGCATAATGCATGTGTACATACACCTGTATCTATGTGTGTACATATGTGTACACATGTGTTATGTATATACATATACACACGCATACATACATACATGTGTTTACAAAATATGTACACATAAGTCCACACTCAGTCTCTAGTTAATATGGCATAACATGCATCCTTATTGAAACAACACATGCCATCTTGAAATTCCCTCCTCTGAGATAACCCAGGTAGGAAAGGAGTTTGTACTGCTTTCCTCCCTAGTAATCTGAATCTCCTACAGAAGGCATAGACTCCCAGGGCTGGCGGGATGCTTCAGCCAGGAGGGCCAATATATCCCAGTGAGGTGTGGGACCTTGAATCCTGATCTAGAGGGATCAGAGGTGGGCCACCCCTTGGAAAGCTACCTTGGATCAATGGGCCAAATGACCAGGTATTCCATGGGGTACTTTCGATGCCTTCTCATTAGGCGAACCCTTACAGCATGCAGTTATTTACCACTTGGACCCTACAATTAAGTAGTTGGGCAAGATGCTGTTACTGCCCTGGTCACCCTCCTGTTCAGCTACTGTTTATATTCTGCTAGTCCTTAGCCTTGGTTGCCCCCGTTAGTTGCCTTTTCTCCTTTACTTCCCCCTCCTTAATGGCTCCCACCCGGAGCTTTCCTACCGTAGTGAAGAATTGCCGACAGAAACTCAAAGGTCATCCAATGCAGTATGAATAGAAACTTCCTTGAATTTCATCATTAGAGAACTATAAAGCAGGGCCCTGGCTCAGCATACGTTGCATCAATTTGTATTTACAGAACTGAGCTCCTCTTCATGCTGGGGCTCTTTGAGCTGATAACTTGTTCCACTGGGATTCATTAGGAAGATGGAAAGAATGAGCAGAGTTCCAGGGCTCTCCCCAACCCCTGCTCATGGACCACCCACATCCAGCTTGCCAACTTCCAAGTCTTCTCACAGCATAATCTGATCACCACTAATTCTGCAAGGCAATGTTAGGATACAAAGGGCGCTAAGGCATACTGACTTGAAGAAATCCCAGCAAACAGCCATGTCAAAGAAGGAAAATGGGATGTGGGTGACAGGAGGGACATGAGAAGGCAATGATGGGCCACTGAGGGAAGACAAAGCCATTCAATTCTCATTTTACTTCTGTTTTTCTATACATGAGGATGAACTTTGGACTGGAAAAGACAGAACGAAGGAGTGGAAGGGAGACAGTATCCAAGATAAAAAGGGAAGCAGGAACGGAGCACCTAGCTGACCATAATCGAGTTGAGTCTTCGGGCCCAAAGAAATGCAGTCTTTATGTAATGAAGTAGCTGGTGGATATGATTGCAGGCCCACTGTTCATGTTATTTGGAGAATGTAGAGAATGGGACAGAAAGTTTGAGACTGGAAGAGCAGTCATTTTTTTCTGCTATAATGGAAAAAAAGGGAAGAGAATGAAATGTACAAAGTAAGTTTTACCTCAATTCTGACAAAATTCTAGTAGATATTGTTAGAGGGAACCTAAACCAGCGGTTGGTCCCAGAGAGCCAGAGGGGTCACTGGCTCTAGGACACACTAGAGCATCCTTCTGTCTCATAAGGGCCTCCCTGCTTCCTCAGCAGCCAGTTCATGTGGAGGTCCATTCTGACACTCCCTAGTCTGATGGGAATGGTCTGCTCTCAGCTCCTCACACTCCACAAGGCAGCTCCATCTTTGTGCCTTTACCAAGGTTTTCTCCCAGGTCTCGAGTCTCCTCCTCCGCCCTTTGACTTCCCAGAATGCCTTGTTTCCCTGAGGAGAAGGCTCAGATGCCACCTTCTTCCCAAGGCCCTTGCGATGACCATCGTCATTGCTGTTCCCTCCCTCTAGAAACCGCCTTGTATAAAGAGTCTGTTATTTGTGGACGTAAAGCGCCCTCCCCCAACTTAGTAGAAAGTAAGCTCCTGGAGGGAAAGGATTGTTGAGTTTTTGCATCTGTATCTATGACCCTGCCACATATAGTGCACAAAGTGCTAGGCTTGGAGTTATGAAGGCCTGAATTCAAATCTGCCCTCAGACCCTCACTCACTATGTGATCCTGGTCAAGTCACTTAACCTCTGTTTGACTGTTTGCCTCAACTATAAAATGCAGGAGCACCCTCTCCCAGGGTTATTGCGAGGGCCAAATAAGATAATGATTGCAAAGTGCTGAGATGGTGCCTGGCACATAGTAAGTGCTAAATAAATGTTATCTATTATCATTATTGGGGCATCTAGGTGGCACAGGATAGAGTGCCAGGCCTGGAATCAGGAAAACTCATCTTCCTGTGTTCAAGTACAGCCTCAGACACTTAATAACTATGTGACCCTGGGCAAGTCACTTAACCCTGTTTGCCTCAGTTTCCTCATCTGTAAAATGAGCTGGAGAAGGAAATGGCAAACAACTCCAGTATCTCTGTCAAGAAAACCCCAGAGGCGGTCACTGAGAGTCATAGATGACTGAAAAATGACTGAAGATTACCACCATCACCATCACCATCATCATCTACATTTTCTCGGCTTGAACTGAACTGAACTCCTGAAGGGCAGGTCATGCCAGATTAAGTTTATTTATTTGCTTTTTTGACAGAGTTCCTCAGTTAAAGCCAGAGAATGATGTATACAAAATTGACCTAGGTGTTTAGCAAAGCATTATATAAAAACTCTCCAGCCAATTTTGTGGAAAATAGGGACATGTGGTTAGAAGAAAGTGTATTTATGTGAATTTCAAACCAGTTAAATGCTCAGACACAGAGTAATCATTAATGCCAACTTGGCCGTAGAATGACTAGGGATATCATCTTGGTCCTAAGCTCTTTGTCATCTATCAGTGACTTGATTAAAGGAGTAGATAGCTTGCTCTATTTCAAATGAAACAAAGGTAACAGAAACAGTTAACCTTTTGTATTGTGGATACAGAATACAAGAGTTACTGACAAAATAGATCATTAGGCAAAATCTAATAAGAAGATATTGAATAGAAATACACATAAATACTTGAATGGAAAAAAAAAAAAACAAAAACAAAAACTAAGACAAGAATAAGATGAGGGGTGTTACTTGGCCAGATAGAATATTGAAAAATCTGGACATGTCAGTGGACTAAAAGTTTAAGATGAAACAAAGGTATGACATGGCAGACCAAAATGTAATATAATAATAGGTTACATTGAAGCATTAACACGGGCATAAATTCTAGGATTGGGATGTAGAGTCAAGGGTTTTGCTGTCTTGCTCTGGGCAGCTCATAGCTAGGACACTGCATTCAGGTCTGTGCACATTTTAAGTTACAGGGTTAAAGTTCTGAATCTCATGCTAACCCTAATTCCAATTTTAGCCCTTATCCTGGTTCCCTCACCTGCTAATGCCTTCCTTTCTCAGACTGTTTTCCATATTTTTGTGTACATTCCTGCCTCTTAATTTCCCTGCCTACTTTTAATTCTTAGTTAAAATCTTACCTTCTGCAAAAAAAAACCTCTCCTGAGCTCCCTTAATACAATGCCTTTCCTCTACTGATTATTTTCAATTTATCACACCCTCCCACGCACAATGTATATGTGTGTATATATGTATACACATATACACTCAGATAGATAAAGTTGGCATATAGCTGTTCCCATTTTGACTACCCCTTTAGACTGAGCTCCCTGTGGGCAACGACTATCTTTTGCCTTTCTCTGTATCCCAGTGCTTGGCACACAGTGGACGTTTAATAAATGCTTATTGAATGATTGATCTTATTAGCTACAGGTTCTCCCCTACTTGAATATAGAAACTCCTTGAGAACAGGGATTGTTTTTGCCTTTTTTTGTATCCTCAGTACTTAACACAATTCCTTCCACATAGTAGGCTTTTAATAAATGGTTATTGACTGACTGTGGCTTAAAGGAAGCATCAGGGATTCTGTGGGGCAGAGAAGAGGGAGTTCCATTCGGGTTAGGCACCAGGCATCTGCAGAGTAAGAGAGATCAGAAGCCAAACCTCAGTGTATGAGTGGATCTAATAAATTATCCAGAGGTTTGGGCAGACAAGCGGGGCTTTGTGGTGCAGGCCATGACAGTCTAGTCAAAGCTGGGGAGTCCAGGAAGAGGGGCCCAGAAAGCCAAATGGGAATAATACCAATAACAAAAATGAAGATGGTGATCAAATTAGTTGTCCCCAAATCCCTCTGGCCAAAGACCTACCAACAATTTGCTTCTTCTTAGCTCCGCTTTTTAGAACAATTGTGCCTTTTGTCTCAGCAGCCTTCGATTTCAAAGGAAAGCAGCTGCAAAGGCTGCTTGGCTGCCCTGAGGTAGGAGACATAAAGAGATGAAAACTCCCTGTTCCCCATCAGCATCAATTTCTAGTCCCTTCCTAAGGTCACGGAATACCAGAGTAGCAACGGACCTCTCCCAACAATGCATGCATAGGGTTTGGTTAACTGTTTCGTACTTGTTCAGTAATGTGCCTTGTTTCTTAGAAAGTCCAAATAGAATCCTTCTCAGATGCCAGGAGGAAAAAAAGATTATTAAATATTGAACAGGCAGGAAATTATTTTCAAAACAAGAGTCTAGAAGATGGACTGAAAGAGATCATAGCTTGACAATTTCACGATTCACCAAAGGCAGTGTCAATTACATGCAAGTTATCAAACTCATTTAGACTTCTCACAGATGTGCAGGCTGGAAAAAAGAGGAGGAGGAAGAACAGTTCAAAACAAGAGAGGAAGGGGAATTATATGACTCTGCTGCTATAGCAACCTGTAGTTTACTCTGTTACTTGGGACTTCAGGCTCTAAAACAATATGATAACATTTTATTCCTGAGATGATTCCTAGAAACAGACTGAAGACTATCATGCATCACTGTCTTAGCCCCAAGGGATATCTATCTTTAGTCTCACATTTGAATAAATTAATGTTATTATAATATATTAGAACACTTTAATGATTTCAGACTTTATTAGGTTATTTGAAATGTATGTCTTGTTTGCTTTATCAATTTTAATGAAATTAATATTCTCAGATTAGAGACCTTTGGGCCAGCTTGCTCAGGAAGGGTTGCTTTGCATAGAAAACATCTCCTGCTTAACCCTAGACAGTGCGAACCAAGAGGAAGGTATCCCTGACAACCTGGCCTGGGCCAGGTGGGATTTATAACTCCAGGTCTATTTCTGGCATCCAGCTATTCTAAAATTAATCTGCTCAGGATTTTAACAGAGTGCGTCAGTCCAGGACATTCCAACGCACTCCATTTTGCAGAAATGACATTCATGGGACCAACCATGGGCATCCCGCTATAACAGAGCCGAAGGCATCTTAATTTAAAGGTAGGCCCATGATGTCATACTTTGAGGAGGCAGAGTGTAGACATTTTTGGTAATGTATTCTTATTGAAATTTTGGCCTGTCCCGCCCCCCCCCCCTCCCCCTGCCAAATCTGGGAGACTTAGGGAACCATGACCTTAATATGAGTCAACAGTATCATTTGGCAAGCCAAACACACTAATGCAACATCGGTTTGCCTTGAGAGAAGTGTAGCTTTCAGGAATAATTCCAGGGTAATTTTCATTACATATAATAAGAATGTTGAGGATATATTCACATAATGTTTGAAAGTTTCCAAAGCATCAAAACACAGTTATGAAATTAGTTATTTACATTCCTATCTACCTACCTATGAAGTTATCCATGGTCTATCTATGTACATTCTTTACAATAGCCTTGTGAGATAGGGGCTATTAGTATCAATCACTCTTTCACAGATGGAAGAGCCAAGGCTGAAAAGAAAGGTAAATGACTTGCCCATAGTTACTAAGTGTACTGAGTGTCTGAAGAAGAATATATGCAAATGCATAGACTCTTAATTTCAAGCCAAGTGCTCTAACCACTGCACCACCGAGCTGCCTACATCTTTTGTGCTTACACCTAGAACATGGTGTTCAGTTCAGGGAGACGTATTTAGGGAGGACATGGACAAACTGGTCAGCTGAGAGGAGAGAGATCGGGATGATGACAGGCCTCCAACGTATGCCATGTGAAGACACAGAGAAGGAATTTGTTCTCTTTTGCCTGGAGAAGAGGACACTCCCGGAGGACATGAGAAACATATTCAAGTATGTGAAATAATGTGGTTTTGCCAATAATTAGACTTGGAGATAGAGAAAATTTTTGAATGAACACTGGACTATTGCCACAAGAAGTAATAATTTCGGGGTAGTTAGGTGGCGCAGTGAGTAGAGCATTGGCCCTGAAGTCAGGAGGACTTGAGTTCAAATCCAGCCTTAGACACTTGACACACTTACTAGCTGTGTGACCTCGGGCAAGTCACTTAACCCCAATTGCCGTGCCTTCCCCCTGCAAAAAAAAAACCCAAAGAAGTAATAATTTCTCCTTCTTTGGAGGTCTTCAAGCACAAGGTGAATGTCCACTTAGCAAATAACGGGGGGGGAGGCTTTTATGCTTATGGGTAGGATTAGAAGTTTTCCAAGGTTCCTTCCATCTCAAAAATTCTTTGAGTCTGTGAAGAGGAGAGTGGCTGTGCTGGGTAATAATTAAGAGATAGCACTCTTAGCACCAAAGAGTCAAGTCTGGAAGTTTCCATTGCACAAGGATGTACACTGAATAAATCAAGTACCTACTCTGTGTCCATCTGGGGGATGCAAAGATGAAAATGATTCACTCCCTGTCTTCAAGGAGCAGATAGTCTACAGGAGGCTGCCATGTATGATGCATAACGTGCCTAGTGAACAGAAGCTTTGCATCATTGCTTTCTCATATGTCCTTTTATTAATCCCCGACCAACCCCGGGAGTTAGCAGAGTGCTCAGATCTCTCTTTACTTGAGTTAAATAAAGTTCTGTAAAATGACTTTTTCATATCTTTTTTTTTTTTAGAGGAAGGCATTTATTACACTCCTTGAGAGAGTGGGTGCAGTGCTCACTGGGAACACTCACCCATATCTTTTTTTTTAACCAAACCTATAGATAAAACCTGCAATCGAATATTAGGCCAGGATGTGTGCCTTTGTTTAGACATTTTCTAAGGTTTCTGTGGGAAAATTACTACCTAATTATTCAAAAGAGGTTATGTTCAAGTTAATTTTTAAATGATTTAAGTGGGGAAACAAAGGAAAATTCAGTTTGTAGGAGAACCCAGCCTAGGAGCATCCTAAAACTGCAGAGGGAAAAAAAGAAATACATTGTGTGCAGAATTAAATAATCCTTATAATAGCTCCACTCTAGTGATTTTCTCTACTGGAAGAAAGTAGGTAGAGAGAAGGAAGCAAGAGTGAAGGGAACAGTATCCAGAGGCTGAAGCTTTGCTCCTGCCTGGACCCCTTAGTGGCTCCACAACCACGGGTAAAGCCAACTTCCCTCTCTGAGCCTCAGTTTTCCTGTGGATCAAAGGAGGAAGTTTGGCTTGATGACACTGAAGGTATTTTCTAGGCGTGATGTTCTGGCAGCCTACGGAGGGCATGTGTGCTAAGGCCATTCATTTGCATTTCTCTCTATGCTTTTATACTGTTTCTAGATTTTAATTATTTCCATTTTTTTTCCTCTCCTGCTTCATTGTAAGTGTCCTTCCTCATGCTTCATGAAATGCTCTGGTGCATAGGAGTTGCTCAACTAATGTTGAGAAATGGGTAATTAAAGGCAACCTATTAAAGTACTGTTTCTCCACCATTCCAGTCTTATCAGACATAATTCCACGTCATCCACTGTGGGACTTCCTTGCTCTTCAATGTATACAATCCCACTTCCCCTCTCTGTGTCCTTATCCATGGTCACCCTCTCTTCCACACCTTTATCTCCTTAAACCTCTGGCTTCTTTTACAGCTTGGATCAAGTGGAACATACTAGATGAACCATGTCGTGATTTCTCCAGCTGCTAATGCTTCCTTAAAATTATTTTCTAATGTGTATACATGCACACACACACATATACACCCATATGTGTGTATGTATATTCATGTGTGTACATATATCTCTATCTATCATCTATCTATCGCTGTGAGAGTGGGACTATAAAGAAAGCTAAGCATTGCAAAATTGATGTTTGGAACTGTGGTGCTATAGAAGACTTTTGAGAGTCCCTTGGACCACAAGGAGATCGAATCAATCAATACTTAAAGAAATTAATTCAGTCTATTCACTGGAAGGTCAAATACTGAAGCTGAAGCTTAAATATTTTGGCCACACAATGAGAAGACAGGACTCACTGGAAAAGATCCTGATGTTGGGAAATACTGAATACAAAAGGAGATGGGGAGGGCAGAGGATGGACTGGATAGATTAAGTATGGAGGCGGTGAACATGAACTTGGATAGACTTTAGGATATAGCGGCAGATAGAAAGGCCTAGTGTGGGGGCATGAAGAGTTGGACGTGATGGAATGAATGAAAAACAAAATAGACAAGCAATATATACGCACATATTTTTACAGAACTGACTTCTATTTGTGAACTTTATTTCCCACCAAGAGAATATTGGCTCCTTGAGAACAGTAACTATTTTACTTTTCTCTATTTGTATTTCCCATAACTAGCATAGTGTGAAACACATAATACTTACTTAAAATTGTTTTATAACTGGGGGCAGAGACAAGATAGAGGAGAAAAGTCAGGACTCAACTAAGCTGTTCCAAATTTCCCTCCAAACAATACTAAAAGAATGCCTCAAAATGAATTCTAAAGGCAGAATCAACAAAAGGATGCAGCAAAACAATTTTCCAGCCCAAGACAACTTAGGTCAGCAGGAAAGGTCTGTCTCATTGGGGTGAGATTGGAATTCAGGCCAGCTCAGGCTGTGGGGGTGGTGAATTGGCAGTAAAGGTTTTCAGAGCTCTTAGCCTATGGACAGTAAGGGGGTTAGACAACCGGTAAGAAGGGGATAATGGGACCCTTTGCTGGCACTGGGAACAGGACTCTGTTTCATTGTCTCGGTCACAGGCCTAGGGTGAAGAGGAGCACCATTAGGAGTAGGAACCCCGGACACACGCTGCCAAGGTGAAAAAAAGCGCTTGTGATCATTGACAGACCAGAGCACAGGTCAGGAGAGCAGCGATCACACCACCTTGAAATAACTGAAAACTTACAGATCCCCAGAACTAGCTCTGAAAACAGTAACAGGAAAAATCGGAACCTTGGGATACCTCCCCTCTACCCCGGAAGTCACGGGCTCGGGTCCAAAATGAATTCCCAAAAGAACTCAAGAAGGATTTTAAAAATCAAATAAGAAAGGCGGAGGAAAAATTAGAAAAAAATAAATGACAGTGACGCAAGGAAATCATGAAAAGAAAAAGTGTCAACACCTTGTTAAAGGAGTCGTGAAATAATACTGAAGAAAATAATGCCTTAAAAACAGAATAGGCCAAATGTTAAGGGAGACACAAAAATTCACTGGAGAGAGCTCCTTAAAAAATAGAATTGGACAAATGGGAAAAGATGCGCAAAAATTCAGTGAAGAAAAGAACATCTTTGAAAGTAGAATTAGACAAATGGAGAAAAAAAGGCACGAAGCTAACTGAAGAAAGTGATTATTTAAAAATTAGAAATGGAAAACTGAAAGTTAATGACTCCATGAAACGTCAAGAAACAATAAAACAATATTTTAAAAATGAAAAGAAGAAAATGTGAAAATCTCATTAAAAACAAACAAACAACTGATCTGGAAAATGGATTGAAGAAAAATAATTTAAAAATTATTGGACTACCTGAAAGCCATGATCAAAAAAAAAAAAAAAGAGCCCAGACATCATGTTTTAAGTAATTATCAAGGAAAATTACCCTAATATACTAGAATCAGAGAATAAAGTAGAAATTGAAAGAATCCACAGATCACTTCCTGAAAGAGACACCAAAATGGAAACTCCTAGGAATATCATATCCAAATTCCAGAGCTCCCAGGTCAAAGAGGAAAGTAGCCAGAAAGAAACAATTCATATATCATGGAGCCACAGTTGGGATAACACAGGATTTGGCAGCTTCTACATTAAAGGGCTGAAGGGCTTGGAATTTGATATTCCAGAGACAAAGGAGCTAGGATTACAAAGAAGAGTCACCAACCCTTTTTTGTCTATATTTTCTTGTATAACATGACTAATACGGAAATATGTTTTGGGTGACTGCACATGTATAACCCATATCAAATTCCTTGCTTTCTCAATGAGGTGGGAAGGGAGGGAAGGAGGGGATTTGGTACTCAAAAATTAAAAAAAACCAAATGCTAAAAATGTTTTTTACATGCAATTGTGAAAAAAAATAAAATTTTATTTTTAAAAATTGAGGGGAAAAAAGATGTGTATCTGGAGCCTGAAAAAATCACTGAATTACACTTGTACCAGAAAAAGAAGATTGTAGAAAGGGAAGGTGGCTACAGCTGGCTCCTGCCTCTGGTGCCTCTAATCTCTCCTGGTCTTTCCTCCAGGTATCCAGTGTTCTCATTCAGCTCTCAGGCTATTTCTTCTACTCCCCCCACCACCGCCATAAAGCTGTACAATGCCACAGGCTTGGAAATTTTCCCTTCTCTTTCCCTTAATGACAATTTCCCCCTACTGCAGAGATTCTTTGCTTGGTTCCTGTGAACTTAAAAACCTAACTAGATTTCAATAGAATCGGTTTCCTTTGTAGACAGGTAGGTGGCACACTGGATAGATTGATGAACTTGGAGTACGGAATACCTGAGTTCAAATCAAGCTTCAGATATATACTAACTATAAAACCCTTGTGAAGTCATTGACCTCAGCGTGACATGGGAGACACTGGCACAGGACCACCCAGCATGGCATACCGGCATCCAAGAAGGTTCTGTGAGCTTGGGTGAAACAGAATCACAGCAGCACGAATGTAAGATGCCCAACTTTAGAGACATCTCTGCTCCCAATGTTCATGTGGACTATGTGTGCCTGACCTATTGGTAGAGTTCCAAGCTCAAATCAGTCTGATCAGCCACAGTTGGACACACTGTACTTTGGGAGCGAGGAGAACCAAAGACAACCTCCTCAGCCTCAGTGTTCTCATTTATGAAATGGGAGTAACAGCATCTGTTGTCAGGAGGATAAAATGAAATGACATTTGTAAAGCCTTTGCAAACCTTATAATGTTGCCTATAATAATCATCATAATAATAGTAATATTTTCTTCATTTAAAATCATTATTCTGAGAAGGTACCCATAGACTTCATTAGACTGTTGTTAAGTGTTAATGATTCTGAAATGGTTAAGGACCCTACTCTAGTTCCCATCCACTTTAGGCCTTGCTCCCTGTTAGGTAACCTCAGTGGAATTTAGGGTTTTTAGGATTTTTTTAGGATTGAGGGTTTTAATCCAATAAATCCATCTATTCATCCCTACCAAAATGTCAACCAATTCATGTGTTATAGAGATTTGTGGTAAAATCTTGTCTTCCCTTGTTGATAATAAGATCCTTGAGGACAGAGATCTCTCGATGTATCATTCTAGCCCTGGTGTTTCGCACAACATGTCATCCATAGGAGACTCGCAATAAATGTTTATAGAATGAACAAAAGCATAGTTGGATGAGTGACAGGAAGAAAGAAAAGCGCAGAATGGGGACAGTGATGATGATGTAGGCCCAATGTGAGAGGAATTTCTCCAGTTCACCTCCTCCCTCTGAAACAAAGGGTTAGGAGTAGTGAGTCAGCTAGTATTTCTTAAGTGCCTACTACGTACCAAGCATTGTAATAAATGCTGGGAATACTGAGAAAGGCCAAAACAGTTCCTGGTCTCAAGGAGGTCATACTGTAATGGGGGAGAAATATGCAACAACTCTGAGCGAACAACATCTAGGCAGAACAGATGGTGGCTCCTCTCAGAGGCCTGCGAGAGGCCTTGTGCAGAAGGCAGGCCTTGAGCTGAGGGAAGCTGGGGAGGAGCCAGAGATGAGGAGGGAGAACATGCCAGACTGGGAGAGGTCCAGAGTGAAGGAGCGCAATTGGGAGGTGGAATGTCTGGTGCAAGCAACAGCCAGGAGGCCAGTGCCACTGGACCAGACGCCATGAGGGAAAGCAAGGAAGAAGACTGGAAAGTTAGGAAGGGGCAAAGTTATGAAGGGCTTCAAAGGCAAAACAGAGGACTTTCTATTTTATTCTGTAGGTAAGAAGGAACTGCTGGAATTTATTGAGCAGAGGGCTAAACTACATTTTAGGAAGCTCACTTTGACAGAGGAGTGGAGGATGGGTTAGATTGGGGACTGAGGTGGGATCTTTGGTTTCTTCACACTTAGGGAACTCCCTGGTGAGGACACTCCATACACCACCAGTGGTCAGCACCTCCTCTGCTGAGTCTGAGAGGGTGACCTGAAACACTAAAAGGCTACCTGAATTACCCAGGGCCACATGGCCTGTGTGTGATAGAGACAAGATCCGAACCTAGCTCTCCTTGACCCAGAGCTTGGTTCTTCAGACACTGCTTTTCCATCCCTCTCAAGTAATAAAAACACCACCAACCACTGTTCAGGCAGGTACTCCTTTGACCTTGACTTAAAGAGTCATTATTTCTTTTTGTAAACTAACCTTTACCACTGATGTTCTATCATTTCAGTATGTCTGACTCCCCATGGCCCCATTTGGGGTCTGCTTGGCAAAGACACTGGAGTGGTTTGCTACTTCCCTTTCCAGCTCATTTTACAGATGAGGAAACTGAGGCCAAAAGTGTTAAGTGACTTGCTCAGAGTCACACAGCTAGGGAGGTGTCTGAAGCTGCATTTGAACTTAGGTTTTCCTGACTCCAGGTCTGGTGCTTTGTCCACTGAGCTCCTAAGTGCCCAATCTCTATCATGCCTAATTTCAAATATTGACTTTCTATCCACATGGATGCATGAAATGATACTTGAATTTGTACAAATGAGGAGCATGTGTTCCAGTGGTATGAGAGGTGGCCTTCAAATTTGACGAGACGGCCCTGGTTAGACCACAGCTAAAGGATTAGGCATCACATTTTGATAAGGACGGTGACAATCTGGAGAGCCTCTAGCAGAGGGCAGTCAGGATAGCTGAAGGCTTTGAGCCCATGTCCAATGGAAGCTTTCCTGGCAAGTGTACATGAGGCATTCGGACAACATGGCCGGCCCATCGGAGTTGTGCTCTCTGAAGTAGAGTTTGAATGCTTGGCAGGTTAGCTCAAGAAAGGACCTCAGTGTCTGGTAGTATCATATCCTGCACTCACATGGTGGTCAGAAGAAATGATACAAGGACATTCTCAACGTCTCTCTGAAGAACTTTGGAATTGATGGTGTGACATGGGAGACACTGGCACAGGACCCTTCAGCATGATGTGCCCACATCTGAGAAGGTGTGGTGTTCTATGAGCAAAGCAGAATTGAAGTAGCTCAAAGGATAAGCAAGATGTACAAATTTAGAGAATCCATCCCAATTACTCACATGGCCTATTTGTGCCCAACCCATGATTGAGCATTCCAAGCTCTTATTGGTCTGATCAGCCACATCGGACACACTCTAACTTGACTCTGGCACAGTGATGCCATTTTGGTCCTCTTTGAGAACAAGGACAATGACTATTGGAAGCTACTGGAAGACCACTCATGGAAGGCATAATAGCTTTGTTTAGCTGCAAGCAGGGGTTCTGAACATTTTGGTAGCCTGAGAAAACTTAATGGCCCCTTCTTAGAATCATGTTGTGTTGTTCACACTAATAAATAAAGGAAATTCTAAATGTCAATTAGCAGGTAATAAAAATAAAAGTGTATTTTTTTCTATGCAAGTTCATGGAGTCTCTGAATTCCATCCATGGACCGGAGGCAAAGAACCAGCCTGCTCTAGAATCTGAGGACCAGGGTTCCAAACCTGCTTCTGAGGCTTACCTTAGGACTTTGCTAAGTGACTCAACCCCTCTGGGCTTCAGTTTCCTCATTTGTACAATGAGGGGCTAGGACAGGAACCTCTGCCATCCTTCCAGCCCTAACTCGATGATGCTATATTCTCATGCAATATTTGGAGGGCTAGCACATGCCGGAAGGAAGCAGATTTGTTTTGTTCTGCCCTGAGAGAAGAACAAGGAACACTAAGGAAGAAATGGAGAAAAAACAAAAAAAAAATAAAACAAAATTAAACTTGATTTCATGAGTGAAAAAAAAAGTAAGGAAACATACAGCCAAAGCAAATTCCCCTTTACCGAGAGCCATTCAGTGGGGAATTACATCAAGGGGTAATGGACTCTCTAGGGCAGCTAGGTGGTGCAGTGGATAGAGGGACCAAACTGGAGTCAAAAAGATTCATCTTCCTGAGTTCAAATTTGGCCTCAGACACTTACTAGCTGTGTAACCCTGGAAAAGTCACTTTACCCTGTTTGCCTCAGTTTCCTCATCTGTAAAATGAATTTGAGAAGGAAATGGCAAACCACTCCAGTATCTCTGCCAAGAAAACCCCAAATAGGGTCACAAAGAGTTAGACATAACTGAATCAACTGAACAATAACAGCTTCAGATACTTGCTACCTGCATGACACTCACTTGAGTTTTCTCAGCCTCAATATCCTCATTTGTAAAATAAAAAATAAAATACCTTAACATAAACATGTAAAAGTAGCACCTTAACTCACAGAGCTGTTACGACGAGCTAATGAATGAGGGAATGAGAAAAATCATTTAGACAATAACAACTCTGTAAAGACAAACAAATCTTAGAACTGTTAGAACTATATTATAAAAGACTAATTCCATCATTTTAGAGGATTGATGATGAAATATCCTACCTACCTCATGACAGAGATATAACAGATTTAGGGTACAAAATGAGACATATTTTTGTATACAGTCAATGAGGGTTTTTTTTTCATGACCATGTATATTTGTTGCAAGGAATCTCTCTCTCTCTCTCTCTCTCTCTCTCTCTCTCTCTCTCTCTCTCTCTCTCTCTCTCTCTCTCCTTCTTTCCCCAATAGGGTATAGGTTAGAGGGAGGGAAATTAGACTTCTGTTGTTTTTTTTTATTTTAAAATTTGAGAGGTGGGAGCACTCCAGGTGTGGAATGCTGCACCCCCTTTTAGCTGAGGCCATTGCACTGATAGCACTGTTTTAAGAAAAGACTTCTCAAGGACTAAGCCTAAAATATAAATATTCATCATGTAAAAAAAACATGTAAAAAACATATTTTGAAAAAAAGGAACAGGTGAAGTAATGTGAAATGCTTTGAAACCTTAAAGTGCTTATGAATATTAAGATAGTGTGGGCCCGTCAGAATCAATTGGAATGATATGTAAAAATCACTTTATAATCTTTTGGGAGCTACATAAATGAGCCTGGGAGGGGCACTCAGGGATTGAATTACAGACACGATACCTTGGATCAAATCCTGTCTTGGACAAATAATAGCTATATATTGTTGTTCAGTCATATCTGATTCTTCATGACTCCATTTGGAGTTTCCTTGGCAGACATAGTGGAGTGCTTTGCCATTTCCTTCTCTAGCTCATTTTATAGACAAGGAGACTAAGGCAAATAGGGTAAAGTGCCTTGCCCAGGGTCACACATCTAGGAAGTGTCTGAGGCCAGATTTGAACCCATGAAATCTTCCTGACTTTAGGCATGGCACTCTATGTACTGCACCACCTAGCTGCCCAAGACTAGATGGCCATTGGCAAGTCACCTTATGTCTCTGACCTTCATCTGTGTTTCATTTACAAAGTTATAGAGACAGGCATCATCTCACAGGGGTTGGAGAGCTGCCCTCAAACCCGGGAAGCCTTGGATTCAAGTCTGGCTTCTGATGTGTAGGAGCAAGGTGATCCTGTGAGAACTTCTTTCCTTGTGCCCAAGAGAGCTCTCTAAGAGAAGTTACTGACCTCCCTTGGCAGAGTCTCTTCACCTGAAAGTTCCCGACACCACAGAAATCACTGGTCCAGCGTTTATTCCTACCCTAAGTTAGAGTTAGGTTTCTACCCAAGTGAGCTATACAAATGAAACCCTATCTATATTCTGGGCTTCATATTCCCTGCTTATACATGTGCCTACTCCTTCAAACAACCTTGATTTTTCAGTGGAGGTGCTCTCATCATGGATGAGAATCACAAGATGACTGCACAGGTCTCCATACAGCAGGTGCCAGGGAGTGCCCCAGTTCTGAGTGGAAGCTTTCCATTGGCCCCAGCCCTAAGGTGCAGGGGAAGGGCCAATAGGAATGCTCACCCCGTGTGTGCCCTTAGCCACTCTATGAATACTCATGCTTTATAGCTGGGACCATCTACTGGCCAATCTCCCCCCATGCCACCTAGTCACCAGGTGGTACACATGGATCTCTTGTGCAAGATGGATACATGGCAGGGAGCACTTAAGAGGGTTCCAAGCAGGGGAAATGTGCTGGGAGAATAGTTTCTTTGGAAAACAAATGTTAATGTAAGCAAATAGAGTCAAATGGGAATATATTACTTTTTCAAAAATCATTTAAACATTAAGATGCCTATCAATTCTCTGGGGGTGCAATGCGTGTATGGTGGGGTATGGAGTATACATATTTTTCACTTTTTATTCCTCCTCAGGTACAAGATAATTCCATTAGAGTTTTTAATTTATTAATTTTTCAGGAGTTCTTTTCTCATTTATTAGAGAGGTAAGATGACTCTGGGGGAGGGTAAGGGAAAAGAACAGGAGAGAAGGAGGAGGATGAGGAAAAAAAGGGTGAGGGAAGAGCAAGAGGAAGAGGGGATAGTAGCAATGGGAGGAGTGAAGAGGGAGAGAGGAAAAGAGAGACTGGGAAAAATGAGAGGTAGATAGACTCGGGGAGAACAGTTCTTCATTAAAACAGAGCACAAAGCATTGTGATAATTGGCCCTTTGCCCAAAACCAGGCAGAGCGAGGAAAGCTTTGTTTTCAAAGCTGGGAGCAGTTCTATTCATCACGAGTAATCAGAAGTTGCATCTTCCTGGGCCCCAGGCTTGGATGTCTACAAAGACACTGAAATCCAAGCAGGCAGGCACGTGGTAGCTAGCTGTGATCTACAACCTGGTTGGCGATTCCTTTTTTTACACAGAAACCAAAACCCTCCATTTTTACGAGTCATTCTGATATCGGCATAGCATAGTCCAAGCTCGTTTATATTCGAAAGCCCAATTCTCTAAGGAAATTGGTGGTTCCCTTACAGCTGGTTGCCATTTTGTATCTTAAAAGATTCTATTTGCTGAAAGGTACTCTGATATAGTAGGACGGTATGAAATAAGCATTGTTATTTTCCCCAAGAGAATTATTTTGTTATTTTATCTTTCTAGAATCCTAGAATCTTAGCTTTAGAAGGAACCTAACACTTAACGTGGTTCAATGTCCTCCTCAATTCAGGAATTCCCATTATACTCTCCATATGCTGAAAACATCTATGATGGAGAATGTTACTAGGCAGCCCATGCCATTTGAGGAAGCATCCGATGGCACCCTCAGGTACTTCAATCCAGTTAAGGCGAAATTGGGGTCAACAAGCAATCACTGACTTAACATACGTTGAAGTCCTCGTTCTGTGGAACACACTAGGCTTCTAAGACCAGACCTGGAACAGACCATACTTTCAGGTCTGTTATGATCTAAAGAGAGGAAAGACACATATACAGATAAAAAATGCAGAGGAGATGGAATCTAGATGAAGCAAAGGCGCAAAGTGGACTGAGGGCCCACTCTCAATTTGAGACTCAAGCAAAACTGCAGGGAGAAGAGAGTTCCTGAGTTAGCCCTGAAAGTAAAGGAGAGATTTAAACAGATGGAGGTTAGGATGGAGTCCATTCTAAAAGGGCACGTAGAAAACAGATAGGCTAAGCAACGACAATCACCATAGCTAGCATTCATACAGTGCCTTAAGGTTTGCAAAAAATTATATATAATACACGCATATATACATATGCACATACACACATATATACACATACATATGTATGCGTGTACATAAATATACACACATGCACACATACATACACACATATGTCACTTGATCCTCACAACAAACCTAGCAGATAGGTAGTATTATTATTCCATTTTAGAGATGAGGAAGGCAGTCAGACGCTAAGAGGTTTATACATAGCCATGCTGCCCAATGTCTGAGGTAAGATTCAAGCTCAGGTTTTCCTGCCTCCAGGTTCAACTCTCTGTGCCACCTAGCTGCCAGGGGACAGAACAGAACCTGGTTTGACTTGAATAGAGAGTAACTGGGTAGCATCAATAAAGCCAGGGAAAACAAACAAACAAAAGCCATTCTGGAACACATTGTTGTTGAAAGCCTTGAATGTCCAGCTTGGAAGGTTAGACTTTTGTTTACTATTCAGAATTGCTGATGTGGATATAGTACCAGAAAATTTTCAAAGTACCTCCCCTACATCATCTCATCTGAGCCTCTCAATCACCTTATGATGTATGTACCACATAGATTATTATATTCATTTGGTTGTTGTTCGGTCATTTCAGTCACATCCACATTTATGACCTCATTTGGGGTTTTCTTGGCTGAGATACTAGAGTGGTTTGCCATTTCTTTCCCCAGCTTATTTTGCAGATGAGGAAACTGAGGCAAACAGAGTAAAGTGACTTGCCCAAGGTCAAATAGCTAGTAAGTGTCTGAGGCTGGATTTGAACTTGGGTCTTCCTGAATTCATGCTCAGTGCTCCATCCACTATGCCACCTAGCCGCCCACATATTCATTTTACCTGTCATCAACAAAACTCTGGAAGTGACCTTGGAGGAAAATTCCCTTATTTTTAAATGAGTAAACAAAGACATAGAGAGGGAGAGGTCAGGTGATTTGCATCAAGATACAAAGTATCACATGAAATTCAAACTCAACCTGTCCTGTGTTCACGTCAATCAGCTAGAGGTGATTAAGTGCCTCCTGCATATTTAGGCACTGTGCTAAGTGCTGTGGTTACAAAGAAAGACAAAAGACAGTCTCTACACTTGAGCCACCTACAGTCTAATGGAGAAGCATGGAGACATGTCCACAATGGCATCTGCCATGGTATAGTGGGCTGTGGGCGTGGTCACGGAGAATGTTATTGTAGAAGAAGCCTCTGAGAAAAGCGGCAAATTGGGAAGATGACTTGGGAAATGGCATGAAGGATGGACTGAAGTGAGACCATTTAGGAGGCTATTCAAAATGTTGAAATATTGGAGTGTGAACCAGGTAGGTTACTCTGGAAGAGGAGACGAAGACATGCATTTTTACAGAGATACTACTGGGGGAATTGGTAACTAACAATGGGTGGGTTGAAAAGGAAAGAGTCGAAAGTAACTCTCAGGCTTTGAAATCAGGTGGGTGCCTAGAGGGTGGGAAGATCATTAATAGCAATAGAGTAGTAACTGTCCTCTGGAGCTATGCAGGGCTAAAGTCCAATCAGTCTTTCATCTACATGATACCTTTCAAATAGTGGAATCAGTCCTTGTGCTTTTTATTAGATTTTTTTTTTAATTTGACCATTTTTTTTATGACCCTTTACCCTCTGGAGGTTACCTTCTTCTGGGTAGGTAGGTAGCATTTTGTCAATATCCCTCTTGAGGTAAGGCACCTAGAACTGAAGCCAGACTTCTAAATGTGGTCTGAACCTAACACAGCTGCTAATCCAGCCTAAATTCGTGATGACCTCTTTGGAAATCAAACCATATGAATAATTGTTGGCCCTTCCCCTTTCCCTCCTCTCTTCCCTATGCCTGGAAGACAGCTGTTACGTCTCCAACATAGATTTATGATGTTGTCTTTTAAAAACTAACTGGTGGACTTTATGCGCCTCTGATTAGCCCAACAAAATGTTTTCTGTCTGGGAGAAATAGGTCCCTAAACCTCAACTTTTGATTTTTTTTCCCTCTTATTTGTGCACAAAGATGAAGAAGTGAAAATGTGCATACAAGGGGCAAGTAAGAAATAGGCTGGCAGACATAGAAGCATCCTTCACTTCAAGGGAAACAGTGTTATTTCAAATCAGAAATGGGAGGGTTAGCCTCCTGGGGAATCCTGGGTAGAAAAAAAATCCTAAATTATGGGAAGAGGAAAAAAATGTCCACATAAAAGTAAAAAAAAAAGACTTAAAGATCAATAACCTAGGCAAAAATGGGATTTTTAGCTGTCTTGTCAAAATATCTGGTTTTTTGTGTCTTGGCAAATTAAATTAACCTTTTTCTTGTGTTCTGATCAGCCAAAGGTAAGGAATATAGAGTGTGAAAACTTTCTGCTGAATTTTCAAATCTTCCCAAAAGGAAAGTATCTCTCTCTCTGCCTTTCTAATTCTGGCCAAGCTGGGAGGCCACATAAGAGATCAGTTAAGAAGGAAGGGAATGTCTATTCCTAGTCTGTAGAAATTTATAGCATTATGAACTGGAGAACAAACTTTGTGACTGAATTGTAACACCTTTACTGTAAATTTCCAAAATACTGCAACTGCAAAACATTTTTGTAGATTTTAGACATTTGAAGATTAAAGTTAAATGCATACAATCTCCCTTTCATGGGAAGGTGAGGTGTGATAGAAATACTAGAGTACAAACAGACCTGAAACAGTTTTGAAATGATTCAACAAAATTAAATTCTTTAGGAAAAGTATTATGGTATAGATTGAGTAGAATGTTAGATGAGTGTGTGATTGGAAATAAAATGAGATGAAGTTAAGTGTCAATGAAGGTAAAATTTTAAAAAAATTAGATTTGCAAGAGAGAGATACGGTTTAACTAAGTAGAAATAGAAGGAAAATGAGTAGAAAGGCTAAAGGAAGGTGGGGCATTTTGCACTGATCATGAGAGTGAAGGGTAAAGTGGAAGGAAGGATTTGGAGTTAGGAAAGTGATTTGAGAAGAGTTGATTACATTGAAATAAGAAAGATTTGGGAAACTTTCAGAAAAAATGTCTCCTTGACAAGTACTGAATGTCTCCTTCAGTACCTTCTTTCCCTCAATCTCTTTAAGATTATAAAAAGCTCCTGGAACTCACCTTTTTCTTTTCATCCCATCTCATGAGACACTTAGTAGGCATCTTCTTTATTCCTTTAATAAGTAGCTTTTCCCTGCATTTGTCTTGTCCTCTGTGACCTTCCCTTTACACTGAAAAGCCTCCAGGAAGGTGGGACCTGTACCTTTATCTACTCTGTTATAGTATCAAGCACTGCTAGGTTGGTTTGAGGCAGCTAGGTGGCACCATAGTAGATAGAGTGCTGGGCATGGAGTCAGGAAGACTCATTTTCCTGAGCTGGACATCAGATTATGATTTGTGATACTTATGACCACAGCACACTTATTTCCTGTTGTAAGCTAAATCCCTAGCTTACAGCCCTTAATGCTTACTTAAATTAATTTGGCAAAAGTAGCAGAGATCAGGATGATTATGTTGAGGACAGAGGAAAGCTATAAGATGGAATGTGGTGCTGCACCAAATCTACATGGTTAGAACCAAATGGGGGAATTACTGAAATATATGTAGTGACCCCTACTGTTTCCAGTCTGGTTTGTTTTCTGGGTCGTGTTAATTAATCTGTTGGAGGAGTCTTATTAATCAGGGCAAAAGCCTGAACAAAGAATTTCCCTTTTAACACATAAACTCCTTAAATTATGACTACAGAGCACATTTTTTGCAGTGGTTTGGCTTTTCTTTTTTTGTGGGGGAGTAATAAGAAAGAAAGAAATATTTGCTAATTGAAAAAAAATTAAAAACAATTCTCACTTAAGAAAATCATCAAGTACCTAGATGCCCTTTATTAGAGTCTTCCAGACTCTCTCGAGCAACTTTTCCCACCTTTCCTATGACACAAGTTGGCACAGCTCGTCTACTCCAGGTCTTAAGCAAAAGGTAAAGGTGCTAATGTTGAGAGAAATAAAAAAAAAGGAAAGAAAATTCCTGAATTGTGCATAAATTCTCACTTCTCTTTGCAATGATAATTGCTTAAGAGAAGACTTGCATTTTGCAAAGATGTTTGCATTTCAGACCTAAGAAAGAAGGCTCAATCAACGGTTTCTCTTAGAATTATAATTACCACAAAAATGATTTTCCTAAACAAACACCAATTACTTTTGGAAAGAGAAGAGTAAATTTAAACACAATTCTTGAAACTCTTCTGGGTGTTAAGATATTGAGCTGACAGATTACTGCAAAGGAATCTTAGGAGGCTGGGTGAGCAGAAAAAATACTGTAGATGAGCTTCAAGGGAGTATGTATAAAGAAATACATTTGGCGGAAAAATAAATCAAGTTGTGATTTTAGGATGATTATCTACAAGCTGCCAGTTACTATGCAGAAGAGAGGCCTCGTGGTTATTGGAGATGATTCACATGAAAACCAAACCAAACCAAACCAAAACAAAACCCCCAATGATCTAGACATCTTGACCAAAAAGTATTACCTTTGGATTGGAAAAAGGGTTGAACAAAAATGATTAATAGGGACTTGATGCCTAGGATAAGGAGATAGATCCTTGGGAAAGGAAACGTTTAAAGTGTATTTTTAAGAGCTAAGTGTGGTATGTTAAGAATTGACACAACAAACTCCATTTAATTTTGTATTCTCTGTTTTTGCTAGGTATGACCCCCATTTAAACTGTGGGACCAGTTTATAGTGAACGACCGGCCTTCCGTGTTCTCTTTCCTCATCTAATTGCAACTAAAATTTAATTGCCACAAAAGAAGGATTTCATGAGCCCAAGGACGCAGAGCCTACTTCCTTTTCTGGTTTCACAAGTGATATATAGTCCCCTTTGATTTAGTGCAACTAGCTGTCCTAACAACGACACGTTCTTTCTATCTGCTAGAACTAATGCTTTACATTCTCCTTAACAAGCATACCCTTTTTTCTTTGGATAACCAGCTCCACTGTAACGAGTGGCCATTTTTTTCTTTCTTTGTCTCACGTAATATATAAATATGCCTAGCCTAATTGTAAGAGTCCCACATGTCTACCAACTGCTGGTGGAGTGTGTTTCACTCTGAGTTGATAAGCCACCATATTTCTGTCTCTGACTTGGGCTGCTGTATTGACAGTGGCTGGTCAGACAGACCCAAAGGAAAATCATACAGCAGGACAAGCATTACTAAGTGCCTATGGTTATTGTGTTACGCAATTTCCAAATTTCATCTGATTTGATGCATTTGGGGGAAGATTGACAAGGGGAAGGTGAATTCAAGTCACCCGAACCAGATGAACTACATCCTTGGGTCCTGATAGAATGGGCAGATGAGATGTTGAGCCAACATATCCAGTGTTGATGATTGGAAGAGGCATGGTGGATTGGAGTAGGGCAAATGTTTTGATTTTCAAAGAACCCAAGAGAACAGAGTCTGCAAACTCTAAACCTGTAAACTTTACTACACGTTCTGGTAAATTCCAGAGTGTGTCATTCAGTGCATGGTTAGTAAACTTTCATTTTAAGAATTGTAAATGACAAAGAACTAGAATTGTTTGAATAAATGCTGATTAATTGATTACTTCATCAGGAACAGATTATGTCAGACAAAGTTATTTCTTTTTGTTTTTTCTTTTTTTAACACAGTTATTAAACTTATAGCTCAGAGGAATATCATTGTTGCGGTTCAGCCATTTTTAGTCAAGTCTGACTCTTCCTGACCCCATTTTAGGATTTTCTTGACAAAGACATCTGAGAGGTTTGCCATTTCCTTCTCTAGCTCATTTTACAGATGACAAAACTGAGGCTAACAGGGTTAAGTGACTTGCCTATAGTCACTCAGTTAATAAGTGTCTTAGGCAAGCTTTGAACTCATAAAAAATGAGTGTTCCTGACTCTGGGGCTAGCACTCTATTCATTGTACCACCTAGCTGCCCTCGGAAAATTATAGCTAGACTTTAGTAGATTTTAGCAAGGTGATTGTTATTCTTCTGGAAAATATAGAAATGGAATGGATTTGGAATCGGTTGACTGGCCAGACTTGGAGAAGTCATTAATGTTCAGATGTCAAATTGGAAAGGATGATTGAAGTCATCTCGAGTCTGCAGGGATCTGTCAAGATCTTCTGCTCCTTGCTCAGTTTTCCAATGTGTTAACACTCCCTTCCAACTTTACACCACCCTCAAATTTGATAAACATGCCATCCATACCTTTATTAAGGACACTGATTTTTTAAAACGTCCAATTGTCCGTGGTAAGGCCTGTTGTAGAGGGGGTTGTTTTTCTTGGAGGCATTGAGTAGAGGGTCTGAGGACTCTCCAACTCTGAACTTCTAAAAAATAATAGGAACTTGGCTTGACTTGAACAGCTAGTGTGAGAGAAGTATACCATGCTCCTACCTCATTATTAAAGAACTCTAGACTTTGAGACTGAAGCAGTCAATCAGACATATGAACTACATGTGAACACCTTCACTGAATAAACGTGTCAATCAAAGACTTTATGCTAGGTGCAAAAAGTCCGTGATTGATTTAGAAATCCTAAAATCCATTGAAGGGAGGGAAATGAGGCCATAAAGGAAATAGGCTGGCATTGGCTGGGGAGATTCAGTCATGCCCTGCAATTCTGATATAAAATAGAAGATCAATTTGTAACTTAGGGTTTCAGGGTTTGCCAGCAGAGAAGAAGGAAAGGCAACCTCAAGAGCTGAGCCAGAATGGATTGGCAGGAAAGTGGCCACAGACAGAGGGACTAATGAAATGGAGGACTGAGTGTATCAAAGGAAAATGAGACTGAGAAAGGCCATTGATCTCACAGGCATTTGGGAAGTCTTGGGCTAAAGGCGCCAAAGGTACTCACTGTTACGAGGACCAGGGGAAGTGCCAAGAAAAGATTTGTTCTTTCCCTAACTTCCTAAGTGGGCACTTCCCCAGGTCCCTTTCCTAAAAGACACTGGAGCAAACTCTGCTTGATTCTTTAATCCAATCATTCTGATAACCTGGATTTTGCCTCCACCTCTCCAAAAGCCAGGGGTCACATAGAAGTCAATGTAAATTTAAATGAAGGCAGAGAACCAAACCACTCCTTTCTATCTGGGGCCTCTGAGCAACTGTGATTCTCTTCCTAAATTTTCATTTAATCTGAAGTCCCCAAAGTAGTAGAAGCCTGGTTCAACAGAATCTGAGAGGATATTGTATTTCACCAAGGCTTAAAGCTAACTTTTTCTCATAACAGGGTGCAGCTTATTACATTTCCAGAGAGGAAGTGAGGGAACAAAGGAAGATGCCAGCTATCTCTGGTCACTGGCACCCTCCAGGATAAGGCTGGCATCCACTGGGGTCACAATATAAAAACTGGAATAGAGACAAGAAGCAGGGAAGGGGAAGAGAAAATGTTCATGATCATTGAAATAGGCAGATTTAAGCCCAATAGTACTAAAGAGGTCCTGGGAACAAACACTCCCATGCTGCCAAAAGACTTTGGCTGTTGTTGCGAATCATGATCTTTCCTTTTGCTCTCACAATTTGCCATGATTCCTTGGGGTCTAGAGGCAGGATAGTGTGACTCGGGAAGGCAAAATGAAACAAAATGAAAAACAAAACAATGGAATCTCTCTATCATCAGGAATATGTTGATTCACCTTGGGGGAGCCTAGGCTTGTGAACCATTCTTGGAAGGAGGAGGAGAGGATGGATTGTTGAAAATGGTAATGGGGAGAACATTATACCACATTATTTCATATTCTAGCCACTCATTCCCTGTATGTTGTTTCAGTTATATTGGCCTATTTACTATTCCCTTTTCCTGCTGGTCCATCCTTAGCCTTTGAATTGGCTGTTCCCCCTTACTGGGAGGCACTCACTGCTCACTCCTGCCTTTTAGAAGCCCTGGCTTCCTTCAAGCCACAGAGGATCAATCAATCCACAAAAGAGCAAGCAGCTCTGTGCCAGGCACTGTGCTTGGTGCTAGGGGTGCAAAAGGGAGAAAAGTACTGCCTTTAGACATGTAAGGACAAGATACAGACAAACTCACTGAACATCCAATGGATGGAGGTTGGGGGAGGTATTTGGAGAAGCAGAGTGAGGAAAAACTGAGTCGGCCTCTTGAAGGAAGTGGCAAGAGCCAAGCTTTGGTACAACTTAGGTTCTGCCTTCCACCTACAGTGTGTTCTGATCACTCACCCCCACCTCTACCCCCACCCCATTGTTCATGTCTATCCCCTCCTGAAAGGACTTTGCCTTAATCTGTCTCTGTTTGTGTGTACTTGCTGTATCAAACTACCAAAGTGCTCCCCTTGCCCCAAGTAAAAGGTGAGCTGCTTGAGGGTAGGGCTTGTTTTATTTTTGTCTTTGTAATTTCCAGCACCCAGTACAGTGTCTCATATACAGAAAGCATTCTATGAAGACTCTATGGATCAAACTAACTTGAATACCCTTCAAAACACATCCCTTGGTTTCACTGTCAGCCTCAGATTAGTGAACAAGATGGAGCAGGGGCCTATCTCCATAGGGTAAATCCTTCCTTTAGCATTTGCTCATTTATCTACAATGCCTGGCACACGGTAATCACTTGGTGATTGAGTCTTCTGCATCAAACACTGCAGTCTCATGTTGCAAAACATAGATGGATCCTTGCCCGTGGGACTCCCTGGAACACATACATTCTACATCTCCATTTTGAAGGCAAAATAGTCTCTCCTTTTTTCCATGTCATCTCGTCTAAGCACTGTCGTGCTTGAAGATTTGGTTTAAAAAAATCTGAGGAGGGCATGAATGGCACAGCTGTTTTTGAAGAGCACCCAGACATCATCATCACCATCACCACCACCACCACCACCATCACCATCACCATCACCATCACCATCACCATCACCATCACCATCACCACCACCATCACCATCATCATCACCATCACCATCACCACCACCATCACCATCACCATCATCATCACCATCATCATCATCCTCATCATCCTCATCCTCACCATCATCACCATCATCATCATCACCATCATCATCCTCATCATCATCATCCTCAGCAGCATCATCATCATCACCATCACCATCATCCTCATCATCCTCATCCTCATCACCACCATCATCACCATCATCACCATCACCATCATCATCATCATCACCATCACCATCATCATCATCATCATCATAGCATCATCATCACCATCATCATCACCATCACCATCATCACCATCATCACCATCACCATCATCATCACCATCACCATCATCATCATCATCACCATCATCATCATCATCATCACCATCACCATCATCATCACCATCACCATCACCATCATCACCATCATCCTCATCATCATCATCACCATCATCATCATCATCCTCATCCTCATCATCATCACCATCATCATCATCACCATCATTATCATCCTCATCATCATCACCATCATCCTCATCACCATCACCATCATCATCCTCATCCTCATCCTCATCGCCATCACCATCATCACCACCATCCTCATCCTCATCATCATCACCATCATCCTCATCACCATCACCATCACCATTATCCTCATCCTCATCACCATCATCATCACCATCATCCTCATCACCATCACCATCATCATCATCATCATCCTCAACCTCATCATCACCACTATCATTATCAACATTTACATTCACTTTTCTGTTTGCAGCATTTGATGTATATTGTCTTAATTAATCCTGACAACAACCCTGGGGGATAGGTGCCATCATCCCCATTTTACAGATGGGGGAGCTGAGACATTGTCCAAACTTCTTCAGCTGCTCTTACACTGACTAGAGAAGCCCTCCCAGTAGCTCTGGATTATCTCCATCCAGACTAACAACCATCACTTGACCTCTCCGGGCCTCAGTTTCCTCCTCTGAAATGAGATAATGTTTTAAAGTACTTTGTAAACTTTAAAGTGTTTCATACATTAGTACAGATTATGCTTTATATTTTAATTATAGATTGATGATGATGATGACGACGATGATGATTTGGACCATTCTTTCACATCATCATCAATAGTCTTTTAAGAAATTTTAAGAATTATTTGCTCATATTTTTCATTGCTAAAATACTGGAAACTCCCTTGATTTTCTCAATAAGTTTTCTGTGCAATTTTAAAATAGGAAATAAATCATAATTTCACCTTTTCATCTTTCACTCCAGTCTTATTCCAGTACCTTATCACGAATTCCTGAGAGCCACGACAATGCTGTGCAGCTGGTTCTTTACTAGGCAAGTAAAGCCAACAGAGTACTTGAAAATCACCGTCATCATCATCTTATGATGACCGTATTCCACCATAAGCTGATGATGATGACGATGATGATGATGAGGATGATGATGGTGATGATGATGATGGTGATGGTGATGATGATGATGATGATGGTGATGGTGATGATGATGAGGATGATGATGAGGATGATGAGGATGGTGATGATGATGATGGTGATCGTGATGATTCGTCTTTGAGGTGTCTCCTTTAGGTATGCTGCTGATGACCACGATAGCTAACATTTCAATAGCTCTTTGTGCATGTGATCTCCTTTTATCTTCCACCTTGTGAGGTAGGTACCACTATAATGTCCATTTTACAGATCTGTACAATCCTTTTGAGGTAGGAATTGAATCAAGTCTCCCTGACTCTGAGCTTCCCGCTCTGTCCACTACTCCACCAGCTGCCACACAAAACGGTTACTACAAAGGGGATTCTTCAATACTCCAGTTGTCTGCGATGTTGATGATATGGCTGCTCTTTTCAATAACGCAGAAATTGTAACCCATGGAAACCTTGGCAATTAACCTTCAAGAACAGTTGTGCCCCCAAAACGTTATCACCTTGCGTCTGAGCCTCTCATAACTTATCTAGGCCTGACCTCAGCCAACAGTCAAAAAATCCATCACCAAGTCCATGCTGAAACCTTTTCAGCCTCAAGGAACCAGCTAAAGTTTATATTGCATCCTCATGATTTTTAAGAATTCACGATGAGCTATTGGAATAAGATTTTAGTGAAGGAGGGAAGAGCTAAATTGTGGTTTGTTTGCTATTTTAAAATTGCATTGAAATCATATTGACAAAGTCAAGGGTATTTCCAATAGCTTAGCGGTAAAAATACGAGCCAATAATTCTTAAAGGAGAAAGACTAACTATTGACCACCATATGAAAGAATGGTCCAAATTGTTAATAATAAGAAAACAACAAATCAAAACAATTCTAAGGTTTCTGCTCATACCTAGGAGACTGGCAAATATGACAAAAAAATGGGAAGAGTCAACATTAGGGGGTTTTTAGGAAGATGGGTTTGCTAATGTGTGGGTGGTATTATGCAAATACTGTGTTATTACCCATATCATTGATCCCAGATTTCAGTATGATGCACATACTCCAAGGAGGTCATTGATAAGAAGAAAGTTCCCATACACTACAAATTACGTCTTAAAAGACCTTTTGTGGCTTCAAAGACCCCCAAACCAATTAGATGCCCATCCATTGGGGAATGTTTAAACATACTGCAGAACATGAATGTAATGGAATGTTAAAGTATTTTAAGAAAAAATGTATATGCTGAACACAGAGAAGCCTGGATAGACTTACATTAACTTATGAAAAGTGAAGTAGGAAAAACCAAAAGAACAATATAGAAAGTGATTACAAAAGTATAAGTGGAAAGAATGGCCACAAAATAATAAACTCTTGATTCCAATTTATCTTGTATATATCTTGTTTGCATGTTATTTCCCCCTATGTAGAAAACTGTATTAGTTTTCAGACTTCTTCAGTGTATTGCAGAGTTTTGCTGATTTTCCCCCTTCTTTCTCTTCTTTTCTTTCTTTAAAAATAATCTTTGTGATGTGGTAAAGTTCTCTGGGAGGGGGGTGGTTTTAACAACAATGCTACTAGCAGCTGCTGTGGAGGTGTAAGACCAACAAAGCCAGGATACAGGAAGGCTGCTAGCACAGGTTCTTTGATCTGCTTTTCTAAGGAAAGCAACTTTAAGGAATTTACAATCTCACTTGAATTAAACATACATACGTTATTGACTTAGTTCAGGAGAAAAAGTCAGCACCCTGAACTTCAAAGAAAACAAAATAGAAATTACAAGAAGAAATTATATAAACAGCGAAAATAACACAAATCCGCAGATGGGGCTTCTGTCTGTCCATAGAAATACATACATAGTTACCACAGGGAGAAGCACCAATATGTGTTTTCAAAGCTGGGGAGCTCCTTAAGGGCTACCCAGAGTCTCTTCTGGTGAAATCACAGGAATGCTCTTCCAATGAGTGAGCCCCCCAATGCAAAATGCTAACCTCAGAGTATATATGCACTTCTTCAAAGTCATCCCACAGAAGGTGTCACAACCATATGACTCAAACTCATGTGACTTAGGCTTTCTTGTGACTTAAGTAGGTCATCAAAGACTTTTGATTCAATCAAAGACTCTTGATTGAAAGGAAGGCAAGATTCAATCAAAGGCACTTGATTGCCTAAGTGCTGAGAAGCACTAGAATTTCGAAAGAAAAAAGAGCAAAACAAAAAGTCCCACTGTGCTTGCCATTACAGTGGTCCAAGGGCATTTGGAGGTATTTTGGCAATATACAAACAAAAGACAGCAATAAAAATGTGTTTAACAAAGTCAAGGGTACTTTTTATTGTTTTATTTGAAGTACCACCTTTTATATTTTTCCTGACTCTCTCAATTAACCATATGGAACTACTTTGTCTCTCTTTCATTTATGTTTATTCTGCACACACATATATTTATTCATTTCTCATGTTAGAATTGAAGCTTTACGAGAACAAGGATCAGGTGCTTAATAAAGGCTTAGTAGGAGAAGGAGGAGGAGAAGGAAGAGGAGGAGTCCTAACAGTAGTATTAATATTTATCTCAACAGCAAATTGCCACACAGTAGGCACTTTAAAAATGGTCATTAAATGACTGAACAATTGATTAGTTTATATTGTAGTGCATTATAGTAGATCCATTTAGAGTGAGAAAGACTTGGGTTCAAATCCTCCCTTTGGAGCACATGGTCTTTATAGCCCTCCTCATTTTACTTAATCTGAGTTCCCCCCTCCCTACAAGGCAGTTATTTTGTAAATTGGGGAACAGGTCCTGATCTGCATTGGATGAAGGATTTTATTAAGTAGAAGGTAATTATGCCTTTAAAATCACAGGGAGAGAGACAGACAGAGACATAAAGAAACAGAGCAACATGGATAGACACAAGACAGAGAGAGACGCTGAGACAGAGAGACAGGGAGAGGGGGAGATAGAATTTAGAAGGGATTTAATGTCAGGTGTTCCAAATGTCTCATTTACTATTTTTTTTCAAGTGTCTTATTTATTAGTTACTTCTCATGCATATATGGGCATTTGTGAGAATATCTAAGAGTATAGATTCGGAAAGGAGGTAAAAATATAAATGCACCTGAAATTGTAATTTGACAATCATTATTACTATCTTAGAAACAAAACTGGACATTTCTTTCTGATATAAGGTTCCTTAGCCTCCCACTATGGGGCCCAGGTAGGGCTACACCAACCTGCCTACAAGTGGCACCCACCCGATTTAAGAAACAACTTAGTGTCTCATAAACACAAAAACCTCAACTCAACGATCTCAGATCTCAATAAAAAGCCTCAAGTTCTTACTTCTTCTCTCCTTTGTACCACTCGAAGGCTGGAGGTGGCACACCAGCACCTTCACACCTTATCAATCCGCTGCGTCCAGGGGCCACTGTGCCGGATTTGATTTCCTGGATTGTGGGAGCAACTGGGGGAGAAAAAAAAAAGAAAGTATTTGTAAGCAACAAAATCAACTGCAGAAATATCGCACATATATATTTTTATTCTTTCTATATTCAAAGTAATCTTATACCTGATGGGCTAATACATCACATTTTCTGTGTTTTATGTTGCTAATACAAAACCAGTCATTTTCAGCTGCATTTTTCAAGTTGAACAGCAAATAGATGTTTCCTGGGAGTGCAATGTAAAGGTAATCCATTTTCCTCTCCCTTTTAAGAAGTGAGATGGAGGCAGGGAGGAGAGAGTGTGAGGAGTGTACCAGACAAACACTTTATAATGTGTCTTTCTTCTTGGGAAAAAAAATCCTATCCTAAAAACGTGTGAACGCCACCAACACTACTAATAAAACAAGGCGGAGGTCGACACTCTAGGGGATTATCCTCCTTAGGCAAAGGACTTAGTTAGACATGTTGGGGATCTAAAAATAGCCAAGTGATCTGGATCTCTTTAGGATGTCTTTAGGAAGTCATAAAACACCATGGGGTACAATGCTCCTTCTATATGTAGAAAATGTTGAGACAGAAGAGCAGCATAAGCGTTCTTCCAACAGGATGTGGCCTTTAATGTGAGGCAGACTGTTGATGGGTCATCAGATTCCATGAAGGTAGGTACGTTGCTCCTAAGTTATACCACATCCATACTTCTTTTATATTTCTTTTCTCCACAGCAGGGGTTTGAATTGTTGCTGAGGTGAGGGCAAAGGGGAAGCTCTCAAAGGGGGGAAGGATATAATTAAATTCCTTTTTAGAACAAAGTGAAAAATAATGCAGAATTGCAGATCTAAAAGGGTTAAGAGTGAAAAAGTAGGATTAAAACAAATTAGAAATCGCTTTTGTATTTTCTATTTAAAATATTTCGTGTGTTCCTAAAATTCACTAAAACAAAGCCCCAAATACCTCCACATAATATTAACTATTTTCCCCCAACAATGACCTTGATATTATTTGGTTGTTGCTAAATACACACAAGACCTATGAGCAGACGGTGCATATGCAGTCTCCCCCTTTCAATCAGTCAAATACTCCAACAGACTTACAACTGCATTAATGTTCAGACTCTCTACAGTGATACAGATGGTGGCTGATCCATGACAGCTCAGACAACTCATCCTTTCCTCCCTAGGAACTCCCCACGAGGGGTCGTTGAAACAGTCCATGAACTGTCCTTGCCTTCTCTTGACACAGTCCATGAACTGTCCTTGCCTTCTCTTGACATCATGATGACAGCAATGGAACTCAAGGGCTTCTCTTTGACTAAGCTTTACTCCTTCTTTGTATCCAGTGCACCTTTTTTCTCATTCCATTCTCTAATTATAGAGTCAGAAAAAACAGGACAATATATTTAAAGCTGGAATGGATCTCAGAGGCCATTCGGTAAAATCCTATCATTGATTCAATATGGAAACTTGGGCCACAGGATATTGTCACATCTTCAAAGTCACCAAGGCAACAGGAGACAAAGATGGAATTTGAATTCAGGTCTTCTGATTCCAGGGCTAGTGATCTTTCTAGCATCCTATGCTGCCTTGGATATATGTAAGCTAAGGGGACAGCTATCTTTCTTTTATTTTCTTTGAATACTCAATTCCTGGCAAACCTTAGGAGCTTAATGCTTATTGAGTAATTGATTGGTTAGTTGGGTGATGTTAAACTTTCCATGCTATTTCTTTTTCATCCTTTTGTCTGTCCTCTGTTTCTATATGTTCACATCCTTTATTCTCCCTCTCTGTTGTTCTCTCAGTGACTCTTAATTTCAATTCTTTTTAAATTTTAGAGTCCCATGAATTCTAGAAGGGTAATTTCTCCCTTTCACACATCTTTTTCCCAATCACACAAAAAGGCTATAACTGTTTTATGATTTCTAGCTATTATTGAAGATGCAATAACCACTTGCAACAAAATATCCATTCCAAGTTTCTATTGATAGCCTGGTTAGTTTAATTACTTCATATTGTCAAGAGTACCATGACTCGCTACAAACAAAACCATGAAGTTGACATTGTCTGAAAAGGCAAGTATGATGAACTGAAATGGAAATCGAATCCACTCTTTAAAAGCACCTTGTGAATGAATGAACCAAGGATTGGCTGAATGAATGAAGGGATGAAAAAGCATGTGTTCAGTATTGAATATATACAAGTCACTGTGAAACAATGGGGATACACACAGAAATCTAGACAGTCCCTGCTCTGCAGGAGCTCACATATTATAAAGGGGATTTCACATCTAGAGAGGTTTCAGCTGCAAATCTGAATGAAATAAAACATAGGAGACTAATAAGGCAGTGAAAGAGACAAAATCTGGCCACCAGGGATAGATCGTGGACATCGGGGCTGTCGTCACATGTAAGGGACGTCCAAAGAACACAAATTAGATTCAAATGTAATGGCCATCGAGGAGGGCCTGTCCTCATAGGTCCTAGGGAGCACATGCAGTTTGACTGACAAGTCATTACCCTGTGGGGACTTTGGAACATGGGCAGATCTGCTACAGTTGGCTTTGGTCCTTTCACCACATGGTAAAGAGACAGCTTTTGAGGGGTTGCTGAGACAGAACTGGGATGTGTTACAAAAGACACTAACTGACCAAAGTGAGCTTTCATGGCTTTTCTGCCTCTCTCTGTTCGAGTGAGGAAGGAAAAATGTCGTAAGCCTCTGGCTGGAGGAGTGACTTCTGACCCCTTACACCTGAAATGGAATGAGTTAGACAGCACTAGACCCAGCTGTAGTGAGAGAGGTTGTGCAAGAGGCCTCATCAGGCTCCTTTCACCTGATGCTTCACTGCTCACCAGGTCTGTCATTCTGTGTCCTGTGAGGACATCTCCTTGCTGTCATTTATTTTCCTCTTGCTTTTAGATGAAGAAGTGCTGGAGATCCCAATGACCTAAGAAACTTTGAAAGGTTGAAATGGTAAGGGCTAGGAGCCTAAGAACTAGAGTTTATTCTAGGATTTAATGGAACTCGAGTACAGGTAAGGTCACTTGGTCAGTCAATATGTATCAATTAAGTGCCTACTCTGTGCCAGGTACTACATATGCTAAATACTGGGGATAAAAAGAAAGGCAAAAGATAGTCCCTGCCCTCAAAGGGCTTGCAGTCTAAAGCATGCCAGCAACTATGTACAAACAAGATATTTTCTGGATAAATTGGAGATGGGAAGGCATTGGGAGGGAGGATCAGGAAAGGTTTCTCTTAGGAGGTAAGATTTTAGCTAGGACTAACAGAAAGCCAGAGTGGAAGAGATGATGAGGGAGGATATTCCATGAATGGGGGATAGCAGTGCAAAAGCCTGGATTTGGGAGATTGAGGATCTTGTGCAAGGAACAGCAAGTCCAAGAGCCCCTGGATGTCAGAGCACCCCACAGGGTGTTAGGTATAAGATGATGGAAAAGTCAAGGGGAAGTCAGGTTAGGACTTTGAATGGAAAAGAGCAAATATTATGTTTGACCTTGGAGGTAACAGGGGGCCATTGGAGCTTATTAAATAGGTTCATGGTCAGACCTGCCCTTTAGGAAGCTCACTTTGGTGACCGAATAGATGATGAATTGTAGTGGAGAGAGATCTGAGGTTGGCAGATCCACCAGCCCGCTATTGCTAGAGCCCAGGTGTGAGGAGACAGGGACAGTAGCAGAGGAGAGAAGAGATGTTAAGTAGGCAAAATTGATTGGTAACAGACTGGATATGGGAGGGGTGCTAGGTAGTGAGGAATCCACGCTGACTCCTAACTTCTCAGTCTGAGGGACTGGGAGGATGCTTTTGCTTTCTGCAGTAACGGGGATGGTAGCGAGGAGAGGTTTTAGGGGGAAACATAATAAGTTCTGTTTTGGAAAATGTTTAATATAAGATGTCTCCTGGACTTCTAGTCTGAGATGTTGGAAAGCCAGGTGGAGATGGGAGCCTAGAGGACAGCGGAGAAGTTAAGGCTGGTTAGGTAGATATGGGAATCATCAGCATGGAGGTGACAACTCAGCCATGGGAGCTGATGAAGAGAAGATGGTGGTAGGAGCCTTGAAAAATGACCTGCTTGGCTCAGTACAGCTATGGTGGACATAGAGACTCATCCTTGGGCTATGCTGGATTTGAATGTGAACTTGGTGGGGGCTGGTGGCGATGCTTTGTACCAAGCACTCCTTACTGGAAGGGAGGTGAAGGATGAGAGAGTATGACCCCAGAGTACTGGGAGAAATTCTTTGAAACTGCTGTTTTTCCTATATCTTCAAAGTAAATATCCCTTTGTAAGAGCTAATGTATGATAATTGTTTGATGGTGTTCAGGTGCTAATCACTGGAAGGTCTTGATGACATAAGGTAGAGACTAAATATAAGCATGACTGGCAGTGGAGGGAACACATGAGTATCGAGACTGTAGCAGAAGGCATGGGAAAAGGCATATCCAAGCCTTCCAGGCACACTTTACAATCTCTCAGGATGACATTTCTAGCCATGAGCCTTGCTCTGGGAGCCCTGACCCATCAAAGTGAGTTGGAACGAGGAAGCCCAAAACTTTATACAGGTGAAACAAGAAACATTCCGATTAAATGCTTAATATGTGCCAGGCACTATGCTAGGCCCTGGGGATAGAAAAAACAGAAAGGAAATAGTTCCTGACCTCTAGGAGTTTATATCCTACAGAAAGGAACTAAAGCATTACAGAAATCAAATTAAAGGTTACATTTTACAAAAAATATATAAAACATTAATATTTCAGAGGCTGTCAAAGACCCAAGGTGCTTAGTAGGGCCATGAGTTATGAGAGAATTAGGGGAGGTGTATGATTAAAAAAAAGTAGAGCAGGAATTGGAGGTGATTAATAGGGCAACAAGGAATTGTGATCAATCGATCAACAAGCATTTATTAAACACCCACTGTGTGCTAGGCACTATGCTAAATATTGGGGAGAGGGACAAAAATATAAAAAAAACTCCCTGCCCTCAAGAAGGCTAAATTTTAAGGGAGAGACAGCATGTTCTGTGAAGACACAAGATAGCCTGGGATGGGAATGCACCAGCAGTTAATGCAGGCCTAACGATGTGGCTTTGATTTCATGGATGCAGATACATGGAAGGATTGAAATTCTAAATTCCAAAGTCACTATTCTCCATATGTTTTTCAGGGAGTGAGTACTGGGCCCTATTCCTGACCTGCTCCAGTGCCAGAGAGATTGTTGTAGAAGCTTACAAGTCAAGGCTATGGTTCAACTGGCATTGGCCTGTGCACAGGGAAGCCAATGTAACATCAAGGTTAAGTTCAAGAAAGATTTCATCCAATCCATTATCCTATGGGGACAGAACTTGCCCTTCACTTATTTTGTTCAGCTGCCCCTACTGGAAAAGAGACACAGAGGAGGGTTCCCATTGTCTGGAATGTTTATAGAGGCATAAAGACATGAATTATGCAGGTTGAGATGGTAGGAATGGGTTGCCATCTGGAATCCAAAACGCTGAATAGTGTCTGGTATATAGTAGGCATTTAATAAATGATTATTTGTTGATAGACTGACTAACCAATGGTACCTTTGGAGAAAATGTTCATTCCAGTGAGATCATGGGTCCAATCACTATGGCGCCATATGAATTAGTATTAACTTACTAAGATAATCAAACCTCGGTAAGTTTGATTGTTTTGTGGTGTAGGTGTATCTCCACTCAATTATTTAGTATTCAATAAATAGAACTTCTGCCTAGCTAAATTAAATTTAAGCCATAGTAGTTAAATACATATATGTCATAGAATAATGGAAATATATTTTATATTATTCATATATGTTGCTGACTAATAGAATTGTGTAATATGTAGACCACACAGCTCTATTTGTCTATAACACATTTCATATTTGATATGTGTATATATATAATACATGTATATAATATATAGTTGTATGTACATATTTTATAATTAATTAATTTATAATTAATTAATAAATATATAATTAATTAATAAAATACAATAAACCAAGATTGTGTGAGATTTTTTATCAAAATTATTTACAGTTAAAACATAGCCTTTAAAACATGAACCCAGTCTACAGTGATGTACTTTGATTCATTATGGACATTTTCCCCAAAGCCACCAGTGCATAGAGTGTTGGGTTTGGAGTCAGGAAGAACAGATTTCAAATCTTATCCCAGATACATATTAGCCATGTGACCCTTGGCAAGTCACTTGGCCTTTCAGTCTCAGTTTCTTTGTCTGTAAAATTATGGCTTTTCCAGCTTTAAATCTACATTCCTTTTCCAGATGCTATTTTTTCTTCTCTTCCTGATCATATAACCCTTCCATCAATAGCACTAGAGCAGCAGAGAATGTGGCTGGTTAAGCCCCATCAACTCCGGAGGTCAGTGGCATCTTTTCAACCAGATTGTAGAATGCTCGAAGCTGCAATTTGAGTGCCCTATGGCAGGTGAGAAGGGAGTTTTATACGGTGTAGAACTAAGGTAATTTCACGGGGACAATGGTGTTGATTTCATCAGAACGTTATTAGGCAGATGTACCAAAGCTAACAAAACAGATGTCGGGCTGAGCCAGCAATGAAAGGGTCAACGAGAGGTATTGAACACCTGTGTGATAAAAGACGGTCCTTCTCTTTTCGTTTGCTCAGCGGGATTATTTCCTTTCGTTGTTAAGCCAGTCATTTCGGGATGGAGATAATTAAGGGTTCTTCAGCCAAAACTCCGGGCTCTGCAGGTGCTGGCGACAGAGCCTTTGCAACTTGGCACCCAACGAGCCCAATCCAGATGCAGTTTTTTAGTTTCTTGACAATAGCCACAAAGACCTTCCTCCACTTCTTTGGTCCTCCGTGTAAAGTCCTGGGAGCTGAGAAGGAACACTTGTGAGGACCCTCCACCAGCCTTGGGGAGTAGTGATCAATGATGAACCCCTCATCATCCTCTGATGGCCAAGGCAGGCTAACAAAAAACCCCTTGATTAGGATGTCATGAATCTGCTGCCTCTGAGACAGCTGCTTGGTGGCTCACTTTTAGTGGCTTGCGATTTTCCATAATTGTATTTGAAGACTTTATTCCAGGTGGCTATATTTTGGTCCCATGAATCAGGCAGAGAGCCCAGTGGGGAGGATCTCAGGAAAGAAAATGCCCCCCTTACTGAACTGAAGCAAAAAGTTCTTTTGCAAAAAAAGTGCATTTACTTAGCGTTTGAATGGGGAGCATGCAAGCATCCCTTTTCAGAATATATGCTACAAAAGAAGCCCTTAGTATCTAGCTCTTGGTGATTTCTTTAGGATGGAGGACTCTCACTTGGGAACTCTCCTCTACTAATGCCAATTAAACAGCTTGACAAGGAATTATTGGGCACTTACTATGTACCCAGCACTGTGCTAGGACTTTGACATAAAAAGATGAAGAAGAAATTCAGCTCTCTGATAGTTCCAGAACATTTTCAGGGGCCATTGTGTGGTTGTGACTTGCCCAGGGTCCCACGTGCCTGACACATGACTTCAGGTGGTGCCAAGGTGGACTCTTTCTTCTTCTATCATGCCAGATGGTCTTTGCTAATTGTAGTCTCTTAAGACATGTGCCTTTGGATGCCATATTCTGAGGGAGACCCATCTCCAACAGAGAGTAGTCACCCTCTCACATGCTCTTGTATTTCACTGTCTTTATTTCTAGCTGCTCAGGTAAAATATTTATGCAGCATATATTTATGTGTATTTGTTGTTTCCCTTGTTTGAATATAAGCTCCTTATGAGTGGGGATTATTTAATTCATTGTATTCCCGAGACCTAGGACAATGTCTAACACATAGTAGTACATAATAAATGTTGTCGATTGGATGGCTGATTTTCACATGATAGATCTGGACCTGGAGTTGTACTCAGACAACATCTTGCCATGGGGAAGGATGACAGAGGTCTGTTGGTTACACAACCAGTCTCACAGAGATAGAAGTAGGTTTTGAGTTCAGAATCTTGACAGCCAATATATTTCAATAATGATGTTAATGATTTAATGAACACTTTGCTTTTGGGGACTGGGTGGGAAAACATTGTGGTTCTACTTAAAATAGGGGGTTGGAATTGGTTTCATATATCTCTCAGAATGGGACATGCTCAATTATAAGGGAAAATAAAGGAATTATGTACTGTGGATTAATTTCTCCCTTAGAGACGTATTGAGTGCTACCTCAAAGCACCCAGTTTGGGGACCAGCCAAATGTGTGAAGTCAAGCTGCTAAAAAGCCAAGCTCTAAAGCTCTGCTGAATGACCTTCTTTATTTTCCAAACATTTGTCTATACGTATTCTTCATAGTGAACCACAGAACAAATTTTAAAGGGGAGGTTGAGGTTTTAAGGAATTGTTGAAGAATTTCAAGCTCCCCTTTTGTTACCACTACTACTAATGGTAATGACCAGTCATATTCAGAGTAATTTCAACAAAGTAGAGTTCTTTAGCTGTGATATGGCATTTGAGCCACAGAGCAATATTGCATAACAGGTATGGTAGCTATTGTATACCCATTATACACCTGAAGAAACTGAGCCTCTTAAATTTTCTGTGACGTTCCTATGGATATACAGCTAGTAAGTGTCAAAGGCAGGATTTTACCTCAGGTCTTTTTAATGACAAGGTCAGCACTCTCTCCAGTATTCCTAGGCAGCCTCCAGAATTCTACTCATGAACCTTTAGAGTTTATTAGCATATCATAGATTCATTTCCCTTTTAAGAATTGGGAGCCATGGTGACTCTTAAGTTAAAGCAGTAGAAACTGGTCTGCTGCTCTTCCTGCTTCATTAACCCCCACCAGGGTACAAGTTGATTAAAACAGTCTTTCATCATTGTTCTCTGATCTCCCAGAATTCCTTCCACAGAACTGCCTTCTGTAATGTTGTTAATCAAGTTAATCTCCTTTGATATGCACAAATGGTAGGCCTCCTACTTGGCTTCTCATTGCCCTTGACGGAAAAGAATTGGGTTCAACCGTGGTGACTGAGCATGCCTGGCATGCCCCAACCTCTAAGTGGGTGTTAGGAAGACAGAGTATTGTGGAACTCCCTGTATGATGGGGTCGAGGGAAGATTTCTGGTTGATGCAGGCCAATTAAATTAACCAGAAACTGAAATTGATTCTATCTTTTGGATAAAAAGCAATCAAGAACTGGAAATTTACTTGTAAATTTCACCTTAATGGACTTGTTTAACTTTTTAGTATCTGAGAGGACAATGGACCAAACCAAGAGCTTGGAACTCCTGCTGTGTTTAGTGTTGTGATGGAACCAGAAAATATAGTCCGCCATTCAGGTCTTCCCCATAGGCAAAAGCAGCTTTATGTCATAGATTCAGATCTGCAGGGACTGGCAGGGGGCGGGGTAGTGTGGGTTGTCTGGTAAAACCCCACCTTTTTACAGGTGAGAAGACTTAAGTGTTGAGGAGTGAAAAGATTTGCACAAGGTCAGGCTGATAGAAGTGGCCAATCAGGATTTGAAATCAGGTCTTCTGACTATTCTTTGCACCACAGCAGGCTCCCCTCCCCAAAGGAGACAAGCCCTAGGACAATGTACGAGGCAGAGAGCAGATGCATGACTTGTCCTTGGCTCCAGGACCTGAAGCTACATCTCTCCCCTGACTCAAAGCCCCATACTCTATGCTGCTTTACTTACATAAATACCCATATCAATATCAATATTGAATAAGTATAAAGGGAATAGGTACAAATAAATATGAGGTAGTTATGGAGTGAGGGCCTTAGTAGTTTGGGAAGGGAGAATCAGAGAAGGTTTGATGTAGAAGGTGGAGCTTGAACTGGTTCTTGAAGGAAGAGGGGATTGTACAAGAGAGAGGCAAATAGAGAATGAATTATGAGCAAAGTTGAGAATATGGGAGACAGAGGGTCATGTGTGAAAGACAGAAAAAGGCCATTTTGATTTTGTGGCAAAGAACAAGAAGTAGCTGATACACAATCAGGCTGAAAAGATTGGTTGTGAACAGGTTGGAAATTGCTTTAGTGGCTCGGATGAACAAAATTTTGGATTTTATCCTCAAAACAATAGGGAACCAATGGAGTTTATCAATTAGGGGAGTGCTCTGGTTAAACCCTTTATTAAGAAAAATCACTTTAGCATCTGCTTGGAGGATGGATCGGACTGATGGTAGGGTGGCCATTCAGCAATTTATTTCAGTAATTTAGATGAAGGATGATGAAAAGATGAACTAAGGTGGTTCATTGTCTGAATGGAGGGAAGGGGTCAGATGCATGCATCTACTCTGTACCTGCCATTCCATGTGACTTTAATTCACAGAACAAGATGTCTCCATCCTGGGTACCATTCTGTCCCCTCGCTCTCCCTCTTCCTGCTTTCTTGCCTGCCTCTGTACATGGGATCCCCCTTACTACATTGTAAGTGGTAAGACCTGTCTTTCTTTTTATTAATTATATTCTGAACACTTACTACAGTGCCTGACACATAATAGGATCTTAAGAATGTTTATTGGATTGGATTGAATATATAAAATGTTGTAAAGGTAGAAATGGTAGGGTTGGCAACTGATTCGATATGTGAACTGTGGAACAGTAAAATCTCTCAGGTTGTGGACCCTGGAGGCTGGAAAAATTTTGTTGCCTTTTATGGAAAAAAAAGCTTAGAATATAGAAGGCTATCAAAGGAAAGATAATGGAAAAAAGTAATAGACTTGAATTTGTGATCTTTCTGGAAATTTGTTTGAAATGTCCAATAGGTAATTGGTAGGAAAGAAGCTCAGGAGAGAGATGGGGTTAGATACATATAACTACAGTTATCTACATTGAAATAATTATTTAACCCACGGAAACTGAGATCAACAAGGAAGGAAGCAAAGAAAAGTAAACAGGAACAGACTCTTGGGGAATAGCCACAATTTGGGAGATGATGATCCAGCAAAGGAGACTGGAAAAGAGTGGTCATTTAGAGGAGAACCAAAGGAGATCAGTGTCTTGAAAACCCAGAGAGGAGAGAGAAAGGTAAAGAAAGAGGAGGACTGAGATAAGACCTTCAGATTTGGCAATTAAGAGATCATTGGCAACTTTGGAGCAATTAGTGTCCTTTAAGGGATTAATTTGGAAACCAGGTTGTCAAAGGATTGATGAGAAGAATGAGCAGAAGTGGAGTCCCCAAGATTAGACTGCTTCCCCCCAACCCAAGAGTTCAGCTGAGAAAGGGAGGGGATGTAGGATGATGGCTTCAGACAATGGTAGGGGTAGGCATGTATTTGATTTGATTTATTTCATTTCATTTTTTAAGGGTTAAGAGATTTGGAAATTTTGATGGCAATAGTTAAGGAGCCAGTACAAAAAAGAAAAGATGTGCATGTGTGTGTGTGTGCACGCGTGCACATGTATACATATATACACACACATGCACACACATAGATATGTATACACAAACACATGAACATGCACACACATGCATAAACACATATACAATAATCTTCAAAAAGTTGCATCTGTCCACATGTATGCCTTCTCCAGAAAATGAGAGCTCTTTGACATGAAATACACACACACACACACACACATACACACATCTATATTTCACACTGAAAATTAATTACATAATGTTACTACAAGAATCCATTGCTTTTGAATTTTGAAGATATTTCCATCAACCCCAGTAATAGGGACTTTGGACTTTGAAACCAGAACTAGACTTGAATCTTGCCCATATTAGCTGCGACACTTTGGCAAAGTCTTTTATCCTCTCTGGGCTTCAGTTTCCTGTGGTTTTTTAAAGTGGGATTAGATTAGATGACTTGTAAATTCCTGTTCAGCTTTAAAATCCTCTGGTCTTTGAAGGAGCCCAATATATCCTGATTGCCTGAAATGTAATCATAAGGTACAGTTTTATAGCATCTCAGATTTAGAGGCATCTATAAACTTCAGGGGCAGGTAGATGGTGCAGTGGAGAGAACACTGGGCTTGGAATGGGGAAGACTCATCAAATCCATCCTCAGACACTTACTAGCTCTGTGACTCTGGGCAAACTGAGACTGTTTGTCTCAGTTGCTTCATCTGTAAAATGAGCTAGAGAAGTAAATAGCAAACCACCCCAGTATCTTTGCTAAGAAAATCCCAAATGGGGCCAGAAAAAGTCAGACATGACTGAAATGACTGAACAACAGTCTAATCTTTACAGATTAGTAAACGGAGAGCAAGATAGCACAAGTGATTTGCATGTGGTTTCTCAGGGGAACTCAGAAGCCATTGAATCCTATCCCCCACTTTTTTAAAATGAGGAAATTCAGGCCAAAAACAGATTACATGACATGCCTAGAATTGAATAGCTAATATATGATTCAAGCCTAGGTTCTTCTTGGCTCCCAGTCCAGTGATCTCTCCATGAAACCACACTTTCTTTTTCCTATAACATGGCCCAGAGAAGAGAAGATTCACTGGGAATGTGATGGGCACCTTCAAGGATCTGATGTTTGTCATGTGAAAGATGGACCAGACTTGGTGTAGTTATTCTCAGAGGGTAGAACCCTGGTTCTATCATGAGTAGAAGCTTCAAAGAGGTGAATTTAGGCTTGAAGTCAGGAAATATTTTATAACAACTTGAGTTTTCCAAAGATAGAACAGGAAGAGAGTGGACAGCCTCAAGAGGCAGTAGCTCCCAAAGGGGCAGGTTTGAGAGGAAGTGGGCTCCCCTCTAATGGGCAACCTTGAGAGGAGGTGGGGGTCTCCCTCCTTGGGGGCCTTTGAGAAGAACCTAGAAAACAATTTTTGAGGTAGGTTCTAGTGGGAATTCCCTTGCGTGTATGAGTTGGACTACAAGGCGACTAGGACCTCTTCCAAGTCTGATTCCATGATGGTTGGTCCCCTTTTGGTTCACAAATGCTCACTCCAGTGACGCATTCACTGGAAAATATGTTTGGGATTTATTGGGCCATCAACTGTATCAATAAGAATTAAATGGTCCAGTGTTTTCTAAGCTATTCCCAGAAAACTTGTTTCTGAAGAAACAGTTTGTGATCTGATCTCTCCACTCCCTGTCAGTCATGCTGAAATTCAACCTTCATTTGATTGACTTGGATTCAACAGACAGAGTCTGGGAAATTCCAGCAAGCCTCTGCTTTTGAGGACTGCGGAGCCGTGCCTATCCACAAGCAGCCCTACTCCTTTGAAAGCATCACCATGCCATCCACGTACAGTTTTGTCAGTAAGATTGCCCTTCGGTGCAAACACTTAAAAATCCATAAGCACATGAATTAATTCTTCTCATATTGAAGTTGCTACCAGTTTCCTGAGGTAAGAACTATTTGTTTTACTAAGTTCCCCAAATGTTGGAATATTCCAAATACCTTTTTGTAGATTACCTTTCAGGCTATTAGAATTATTCTTGATATATTTTCTCATGGGGAGAAAATATTCCTAATGGTATACTGTGTGAATCAGTCAACTGGTATTGATCAAGCTCCCACTGAGTCCACGATCTTGTTGTGGAATAATGACAAAGACCATCAGAGAAAGAGCTTTTAGCACAAAGAGGAAGCCAGGCACAGAAGTGAGATTATAGGATCTGTGTGTGTGTGTGTGTGTGTGTGTGTGTGTGTGTGTATGTGAGGTATTCACACTCTCAAAATACATATATACAGTATGCATGTATAATACAAGATATACAGATAGAGGTAATATAATACACCCACGAATAAATATGTGGGGGGGAGGGAGGGAGAGGGAGGGGGAGAGAGTGAGAGAGAGGGAGAGAGAGAGAGAGTGAGTGAGAGAGAGAGAGAGAGAGAGAGAGAGAGAAATAGAGAGAGAGAGAGAGAGAGAGAGAGAGAGACAGACAGAGGCAGAGACAGAGAGACTGAGACAGGTGGATAGAGAGAGGCAGAGACAAAGACAGAGAGACAGAGACAGAGTGAAAGAGAGAGAAAGAGACAGAGAAGTGCTTAGCAGAGTGGATGGAGAATTGGCCTCGCAGCTAGGAATGGCCAGCTTCAAGTCCTATTTCTGACATATACTGGCTATGTGACCCTGGGCAAGTAACTAAACCCCTCCATACTCCAGGTTTCTCTATAAGATTAGAGGTTTATGGATCATGGTGATCTCTATTGGTGGAGAGAGTTTCCTCACCTGGAGGAAATCTATACCAGTAAAATCACAGATCCAGTGAGCATTCCTATCCCTGTTTACTCCCTTCTATCTCTCCTCTCTCCTCCTCCTTCTACTTTTTCTCTCTCTTTCTGTCTCTGCCTTTGTCTCTCTCTACCCTCTAACTCCTTTTCTATGTATGTATATAGGCATGCATAAATATATAAACATACATATATAAACACAGGTATATAACTATACCCACATACATGTTATATACATGCGATAAATTATCTTAAAGAAGACAGAAATAAAACCTTAGCTAGCCAGAGATGGGTACAGGATTGCAGGGATTTCTCCTCCCTTTGCCTGTTTCTCTTGGCTTCAGGGTCTGTTTCCCCTAGTGATCTGTCTTAAGGCATCTGGAAAGCTCTGGGCTGTGCTGACTTCTGCCCTCTCTCTGCAAAACAATCACTTCAGATTTCTTGGTGACTGAATAGGTTATTTATTTCAGTGGAGCTCTATAGCTTTCAACAGTTTTCCAAATAATTATCTTTAAAATCTTTATTATTTCTCAGTTAGTTAAAAAAAAGGCAAAGGCTTCATGGAGGGAATCCTTGTATATATACTGAAAAAATCAATTCCATTCATGGAGAATGCTTCAAGAGAAAGAGAAGAATCCAGAAGAATAATAGAGACAAACATAAAATGTATAATGGGTTAGTACAGTTTTAACCCCTGAAAAATGCCAGTGAGGGTATACTGATCATCTGGCAGAATGAGAATAAAAGTGATTTAGAGATGAAAGATTCCCAAATTATTCACACCAATTCCCTAATAAAGAAGTGAACTTGTATCTGGCATCATTTCTATTTTTCCATATTTTTTGAGGCAACAAGCTCCCACATACTGAGGGCTTTAGCTCCATATGGAATTTTTCCCCAGTTTCACAGATTTATTTTTACCCAATTAGACACTAGGACCATGTCATTTATTCACTATAATCACATCTCTCATGCCTTTTTCCAGGGAATAGACAAGTATCTTTTTCTATCATTTGAAAAATCCAAGTTTGATGCTAGACACATACCCCTGGGAGGTCAAAGACAATACTCTGAAATATTTATAGAAGGTTCTTTTTATAGTAACAAAGAATAGGAAACAAAATAGATCCCCATTGTCTAGGGAATGTCTAAAAACATTATGGTCTGTTGATAGCATAGAATATTAATGCACCGTAAGAAGTATAAATAATACAGAGAGTCATGGTAATACCTATATGATCTGATTCAAAATGATGTAAGAAGAACCATTAAAACACCATACACGAAGACTTCTTATTGGTGAGTCATTTCAGTCCTGTCTGATTCTCCATTGACCCCATTTTGGGGCTTTTCTTGACGAAGATACTGGAGTGGTGTGGCATTTCCTTCAGTTCATTTTACAGTTGAGGAACTGATGCAGACACGATTAAGTGACCTGCCCAGGGTGACACAGGTAAGTAAGTGTCTGAGACAGGATTTGAACTTAGGTTCCCCTGACTTTAGGGCCGGCACTCTAGCCACTGAGCCACCTAGATGCTCTTCCCCAAAGACTACAACAATGTGAATGAAATGGACACCATCACCACGAACAAAATTGAAACGGAATAGTATGTAATTATGATGAGCAAGCTTGGTCATGAAACTCATTGTTGTTGAGTGTTCTTCGTTTCCAAGAGGACCCATGACATCGCAGGGTGATGACTTGTGAATGAAATGGATTTAAGTGAGGCAGAGTTGTGCAAAGTCCTCAGCCTCAGAGCCATCCAAGTCCAGTGGCAAGACAAAAGTCAAGATGATTGGCAATGGCCCATGATTCAGTGGATGATGTTGGTGTCTTCTATGTCTGACCAAGCTCTAAGCACTCCCTAGTGCCTGCTTCATGAAACACTGTACATGCTATCATATTTGATTGAGGTATCTATCACATTTACTTAACTATTTCTTTTTCTTTATTAAAAAATATTACAAAAGATGATTTTTATTTAGGGGGAGAAAGGATATATTGGGGGGAGAGGTGATACAGCAGTAAAAAAAACCAAGACAAATATTAAAAGAATAGCTGGAACCCTTCAAATTCTAAACCTATGATCATAAGATCTTATTAACCTAAGTAATAAAGAAATAGAAGCTGTAAAATTGGAGATAGAGAAGGAGGGAGGAAGGAAAAGGGAGGGAGCAGAAGAGAAAGAGAGAGAGAGAGAGAGACAGAGACAGAGAGACAGAGAGAGAGCACACATTAATGTCCAAATTCTGTGCCCTAAAGAAATCAATGAAACTAGGAGAGCTGTAATCTTTCAGAAGGCACACAATTAGACCAAGGGTGTTTTACAAAAAGGAACCGCCACCTTTTTAAAAGGGATTTGATAAGGGAATGGGGAAGAGGTCCCTCCCAATGGCAAAGGCAATCTGATAGTAGGTCATGAAATGAAAAGTTTTGACTGACAAACAAGAGACCCCATGTCACCCAGTCCTTTCCTGATGTTTCTAGATGTTTCCCAGCTCTTCAGAAGAAGCTAGTAGAGCTAGGACAGGGCTCTACCCAGTCCAGCAGAGAAAATAAAAGTAATTAGATGTCACCCATCATCATCCAATAATCTCAGGACTATTTATTCACGGGTAAAAGCATCACCTTCCCATCTGTTCCTGGAGAGCTGACCTGAAAATCCTAGAGTGACTATTGCTGTCATCACCCTGAAGAATGTCAGTTCCTTAAAAAGGAAGCACCATTTTCATTCCCACAAACAGTATGGTTCCCTGTGTGGAGCAGATTCTGTATGCTCGTTGAACTGAATTGAGACAAAGATATTTTATGCTGCCTCGAAGCAGAGTTCATACAACCGAGGAGACAACAGTCTGGTATACACTGTCCTGTTCAGATCAGATCTAGTGTGTTGTGTTCAGTTTGGGGCATTCCATTGTACAAAAGTCACCCAATCTGTTGAGCATCCGGGTGAAGGCAGGAAATGTACTTTGATGTTTTAATTCATCTAATTCTTTATTCAGAATATCTTGCTACTGAAACATCAGAGCAACCCAGCCAAATGCCAATAAACAAGAAAGACAATACGTCATTTTATTTTCTTTAACTTCCTCTGTGCAGAGCCATGATAGGGGCCGAGGAGCTAAATGTGAATGGCTATCCTGGTATGCCATTCTTGTAGATACTTATCTCATTATTTCAATGCTTCTTCAAGAGTTTGTGATTTCTGTGGTTTGAACATCCACCAATGTAGGCCATAACTCCTCTTCCAATTATTAGATAGTCTTGGAGAAATGAGATTTTAAAGAAGCTAAACAGCTTATGTGGAGCTAAATCCCTCTGAACTTGAACTCAAAATTATACAGGGACCCAGTAATAGTGGAGTCACTGATATAGAGTCACTAGCATATAAATGTGATAGTGCTATTGTGCAGTAAGAAATGACAAATACAAGGAATTCAGAGAAACCTGGGAGGATTTGTATGAACTGATAATACCTATATGACCTTGGACAACTCATATTCTTCCTGGGTCTCACATTCCTTGTCAGTAGAATGAAGGAGTTGGACCAGACTTTCTCTGAGGTTCCTTCCAGCTCTAAAGTTGTGATCTGGTAAGCAGAGGAGTCTTATTCCCTGATTTATTTCCAATTCCCACTCCATTTTCTCCCCAGACCAGTAATGGTGATATGTTCTTCCTCTCCATATGATAAGAATTCTTAAAATTGGTCTTTTCCTCAAATTTCCATGCTGGTATCTGCTTCTCTGAGTGATTTTCTGCTTCCTCTCAGGATAATCTCTCATTTTTTGATGGCTCCTTTCTGACCCATGAGTGTTCATCCCCCACTTCGATGCCCTCATGTTTCTTGACACTAATTTAGGATCAGATCAAACTCAGGCAGACAGATCATATCAATGATATTACTAGTGTGATGGGAGTTTGGCACATGCTTGGTTATCATGAAGTGGTGTCACTAATGTGGATGATGCTGGAAGAACCTGCTTCTAGGAGACTTGAGGACAAGCACTTGAGTGCACATTGGCTCACTGTGGGCTTAGGAGCAGCCCTTTTCCATTGGCTGCATTACTGAAACTAACTTTGTCTTTGAGACTGTCTAATTGAGCATAGTTGGGGCCTTTTGCTGCATTCCTGACCAAAAGAAAAGTCAAAGCTGTGCTGAGTTGGGCAGTTAAAACAATGCAGATAGTTCATGCAGTCAATACAAAAGACAATTCCTAACCCCAGGGTAGAGCAACACAAAATTCCATGAGTGCTACAGGTCTCCAATCTTTCAGGAGTCAATCCCCATAGTGTCTTCCTGTGGTAATGCCATTTTAGGTGTCAAGACATGTGTCAAACTGCCATTACACTAATAACAACATGAATTTATATGGTTTAAAGTCTTTTTTCATCACTTCAATTTGCTCTCCTTTTCTGTTCTCTACCTATTAAAGTCCTACCCATGATGCCTCAAATCCAAATCCAAATTCCAACAGAGATGCATCATCTCAGACAAGAGAGCTATCTTTTCAGAATCTCAGATTGCATACCTAAAACATGAAGGGACTGGATTAAGTTATCTAGAAGGTCCTTTTCAACTCTAAAATAGCATGGTTCTGTCATCATCATCATCATCATCTCCTCAAGCCACAACCCATATTATAGTAGAGAAGAAGTCATCAAACAGTAGGGGGCTGCCACTCAATGTGATGTAGAACTGGGACTTTGCATGCTCTGAGACCATAAACAGAGTTGGAAATAACTGGCAAGAACCCTGAACCATCGAAAAATTGGGCTTTGTAAACATAACTGGGTTAGCAGAATAGTAAGTATAATACAGCTTCTCCCAAGAGTCAAAGAAATAGATAGCATTGTAAGTTGGTTTTAATCAAAGCCATCCTGGTGATCAACTGAACATAAAGACCAGTGAAAAAACCAAACCAAAACAAATGGTTCCTGTTCTGGTACCACAAGAAGATAAACTATATCTGAAGAAACTGAGAAAAAATATACTCCCTCTTCTAAAATTATTAGGGCAGATGACATGGATCTGTAAACTGTATCAACCTTGAACTCACATAAATGGACTGAAGATATGAATGCTTTAATTATGTAACAGTACTAGGGCATAGTGAAATTGGAAGTGAAGCTTTAGACTGTCATACCATTTTTAAAAAAAAGTGTGATTGTTATATTCCAACTCATGCAACAGATCAAATCAGGGAAACTGTAAGAAAAAAAAAAAAACAAAAGCAACTTCATTCTCAAAACTAGATTAGATGAAATAATAACTAAAGGAAAGAAAGCTACTTATGTCTGAAGAGAAAATGAAAGGAAAAGCAAAATAAAGTGAACTGGAAGTCACTGAAAATCTTCACTTAAAGTAAACTCCAGAAATTTGGCCTAATAACCAAACGAATGTAACAGCAATGCTGATCCCAAAGAATTTTGAAGAGGAAATTCCATATTTTGGAAAATCAGAGTCCTTTCAGAGTTCGTACAAATCCAAGCCACAGAGTAAGCAAAAAGTCTAATTGCAAAAGGTGGCACTAGTGATAATTGTCACGAAGGAAGGAATGAATACATTCTCCCATGACATTTATCTTAAAGTCTAAAAAGACACATCAGGACCTGCCCCCAGTACTAGATGTGGTGGTAACAGCCATGGTAATAACTGGAGAGTGAAAGGCAGAGCAGGAAAGGAATGCTCACGTGGGCTGACGTCAAATACCACCATGGCAGAAGCCAGTTGGAAGATCTCCTGAAGACCCACTGAGGCACTGCAAGACTGGCTCTATAGCATGGGCAATAAAAAAGATCAATGCCATACTGCCCAATGAAAGACAGTCAATAAGATTGCCGGGAAACAGAATGTGAAAAACAAAAGTATATCCCAAACTCTCCATTTCCTTGGTCATTAATTGGAAGCAAAAGCAAAAAGGTTAAGGAAAATCAAGGATTGAAAGTATTTATTAATTAATTAACAAGAGTTTGCAGCACCTTTTCTGTGATAAATGCTAAAGCAGGAAGACAAAAGGAAAAAGACCCTGCCCTCCAGGAACTTAGATGCCAATGGAGGAGACAATATGTATATGTGCATAGACACATATACACACATACAGATGTGTGTATATACTTGTTCTTGAGTCATTTCAAGGTGCAGTCATGGCTGAGTCTTCCTGACCCCATTTGGGGTTTTCTTGGAAAACATACTGGAGTGGTTTGCCATTTCCTTCTCCAGCTCATTTTGCAGATGAGGAATCGATACAAACAGTGTTGAGTGACTTGTCCAGAGTCACACAGCTGGTAACTGTCTGAGGTCACATTTGAACTTAGGTTCTCCTGACTCCAGGGCCAGTACTCTATCCACTGTGCCACCTAACTGATATCGGTCTGTCTGTCTGTCTATCTAGATATCTATGTCTATGTGTGTGCATATACAGAATGTATATAAAATTAACCCAAGGTAATTTGGGAATCAAGGGATCACCAAAGGTTTCACATAGGTCATACATCAGCTGAATCTTGAAGAAACCAGGGATTGAAAGAAGCAAAACTGGAGAAGAAAGGCATGCCTGGCATGAAGGACAGTCAGGCAAAGGCACAGGGAGAGAGGAAATAGCATGGCACAGAAGCGAGGAGTAGCAAGGATTCCAGTGTAACTGGCACATTGAGTGCCTGGAAGTGAGCAGGGTACAAGAAGAAAGGAAAAGCAGCAGGAGGTCAGGTGAGGAAGGACTTTAAATGCCAGACAGATAACTTGATATTTGATCCTGAAGCTAATAGGGGACTAATGGAGTTTATTAGGGAAGAGGAGATATGATCAGTCCTGCAATTTAGGAAAATCATTATAGCAAATATAGCACTAGAGCAAATAGAAAATTTCCACCAAAGTGGAAAACTGCAATTATCAGAGAGGTTGGAGGAGGAGCCATTCACTCAGATGCTGGTGATCAGTCTCGCTATTGGTCCAGCCATTCTGGAAAACCATTTAGACTGCACATACCTGCCCTTTACCCAGAGACAGGATGAAACCAAGTGCCCCTATAGAGGTCAAAGACAGAAGAACATAGCTCACATAGACAACAATATTCACAGAGGCATGTTTTGTTTCAGCAAAGAACTAGAAACAAAACAAATCAGTTGGGGAATGGCTGATCAAATTATGGCATATAAATGTAATGGAACTATATTACGCTATAAAAAACTATAAATGTGACTGATTCCGGTGAACATGGAAAGGCTTGAATGAATTAATTCAAAGTGAAATGGGCAGAGCTATGAGAAAAAAAAACACAATTCATGATGACCATGTCAACAATCTGAGGGGAAACAGTTTTGAAAGACCGTAGAACTCTGACCAAAGTTGATACTATGGCATGGCTCTCTGGGAGGGGAAGGGGGAAAAATACTTGTGATAAATGAATGAATGAATAATTAAATACATTAATGAATGAATATATGTACATATCTTTTATGTAATTAATGAAAAAATATTAATAGAATCTTTTTTTAAAAAAAAGTAGATACCAATTATGATTTCAAAAAACTTATTGGGAAACATACCTTTGACTGCTTGGCAGTCAATTGACTAGCATTTTTTACAATTTACTCTATGCCAGGCAGTGTGCTAAGTGCCAGGGATACAAAGAAAGGACAAAAAGCAGTCTACCCTCTCCAGGTCCTCCCAATCTAATGGCAGAGACACCAGGCAAACAGCAATGTCAAAAGAATATTCAGACATGATCAGCTGGAGCCTCTGAGTATTCTGACATATGTCCATATACATCTATGTATAGAAATTTACACATACGCATATACATACATGCACATGCTCATAGCATGTGTCTCTTTCTTGACATAACCTCTGTAACAGAATACAGCTCGAAGTTTCTTATACAGTACCCTTTCTAATTCTTTTCATATCCAGTTGGTGATTATAAAGCACACAATAAACAAAACGTGAAAAATAAAAGAAGCAAAATGAGCAGCTACACAGTTGCATTGGAGTGTAGAGAGGTTCCAGGCAGGGAGGCTCAGGGGAATGCCACTGTGCAGGTGGCAGTGCTGCCCACGTGAGCTAAGAGAAGAGGACAGAAGACAGAGGTACTGTGGAGAGAAAAGTGATCTGATATGTCCCCCAGTGGCTCACAGGTGCTGAGAGTCAGAGACAAGGAGGTTGTGAATCTGGGTGAACAGAAGGATTTTGGCAGCGGAGTGAGAAACAAGGGAGTTCAGAAGAGCTGTGGGAGGAAGAGAGGAATGTCCTTCCTTTGCTATTCCAGCTCCCATTTATGTTTCTCATTTGCAATGGTTGTGTTCTGATGTGATTATGCTCCTTTAGGTATAAATGGCAGTTGTGGCACAGTGGACAGCAAGCTGGCATCATGAAGTCATGGATTCAGATTCTGCCACTGACATGTACTGCTGTGTGACCCTGGACAAGTCACTTTAACTCTGAGGGTCCCAGACAGATCTCTGAAACTCTTAAGTTGCAGAACAGCTGCCAATGTGCATTAGTAGAGGGATTTCCTCACTGGGAGGTCCCTGCCCCAAAGAAACCACAAGTCCAGTCTCCCTTCCCCCACCACACACCACCACCAAAGTGTGTATTTCTCTGTATCTATCTGTATGCTCCTTAAAGGCAGACACTATTTTTGTACTTTCCCCCAAGCGTATGTACTTAAAAGAGTGTTGCACAGAATAAATGCTACACACAAATTTGTTGACTATTAAAAAAAAAGTCATAGGTTATGCAAAAATGTGTGTTTCTATGGGTGGATGCTATACATAATGTGTCCAAGTACACAAACACAGTATCAGCAAGTATTAAAAAGATATCTTTCCCTGTGCATTCATTCTTCTTTAGCATCAATAAGAGACTTTAACCACGCTAAAGGACAGGGGAAAGGGATGAATACACTCTGTAATTTAAATTAAAGTATAAAGTTTCTGTTCCAAAGACATTCGCTCCAGCCTCATGGAATTGTATTTTCATCTAAGAAATGTATTTGTTTATTTAGTGAATAAGCATACTTTATTTGGCTAGAAATCTCTGTTATTAGGGTGACACTGTACATATTTATGGGTCCTAATAATTTTGTTCCCTGTATGAGCAAAGCACAAGATCTGAATACAAACTAAAGAAGGAATATCTAGCATGTGTCTACCGGTCATGCAAATTAGAGGCAGCTGAAGTGCTCAGACACTGGGAAAGATCCAGCCTGAAGCCAGGGAGAGCCAGAATTTAGCCTGCCTCTGGTCTTCCATTACCACTTCCTTAGGTGGTTGAGGGGGTGCCGTGTGTGTGTGTGTGTGTGTGTGTGTCTGTGTGTGTGTCTGTGTGTGTGTCTGTATGGTGCCTTCTGCTCTTGAGATAGCTATCAATGGGCAGAAGTGGCTATGGTCCTAAGGGGCAAGAGCAGCTAGGACTGGTCAGCCCAGGACACACTTCTTGGCTTTAATTCGATTCGCATTTTGTCTATGGTCCAAGGTGTACTAGACCTTTCAGTGGCCTGGGGGGATGTCATTGACTCTTCTGTCTCCTGCTATAATGATCAGTCAATCGTTCAACCATTAAGCAGTTATTACCATCCCTACTGTGTGCCAGAGCCAATGCTAACCATAGGGATGCGAAAGGAAAACTCTTCCTGTCCTTAAGGGCTTAGAATGATGGACTGAGATATGTCTGAACAGGGTTCAAAGTGTTTCCCAATTAATTGCTGACTTTGTGATCCCAGGGAAATGACCTAATCTCTAGAAGCCTCAGTTTTCTTATCTGTAAAATGGAGATAAAGACACTTCAACAAGAATAGGATAATGCCCCTTTTTTTTCTCAAGACAGTGGGCTTAAGTGACTTGCCCAAGGTCACACAGTTAGTAAAGGACAGTGCTTTGCAAACTTAAACAAACAATAAAAAGGATAAATAAATGAATTTCTTGTTGCCAGTGTGTCTATAGGGAATTAAGAACAGTCCTAGGGTCTCAGGAGAAGGCAGTTCAAACCCAGGCTTTTGGACATCCTCATTATGTGATTCTGGCCAAGTGAGGCTCAGCCCTCCAGACAGAACATTGGCGAGAAGGTACTGAGCTCCACTGGCGGAGAGGGTTTCCTAAATCAATGAAATCAGACATCCCATCCCTTTGCTCCTACTACTGCATGGTGATGACAATGATAACCAATGTTGTTAACATCACGGTTCTTGGTGTCCTTTTCCATACTTGCTAAATAGCCAACGTTCCACATGGAAATTAACCCAAATCTATCTATGGCACCAAATATTTCTGGTATTTTAAAAATGCATAATTCATAAAAGTCAGAAAAAAGCCCAACAATACCCAGAACACCCTGGCCTTCTCCCAGCTCCACAACACACGTAAACGTGCCAGGCAGAACAGGTTTGGTCTTTTAACATTTTAATGAGCTCTGGGACTTTTATGCATATTAGTTATGTTGCCTTAATTACTCATTATCATTCTAATGTGCATTTTATATTTAATTACAATGCTTCTAAAGATTTGGTGTGGACAGTAAATTATTATAACTAGCCTGGGCATAATGATTATGAACTGAATTTATTAACTTTTACACCAGCATTCAGTGTTGGTAACTTTCAATTTCACCTTGGTGATTAACCACATTGTCTGATTAAGCAAACATTTGGGTGGAATTTATTTCAAATGTCAAAGCGGTGTCCCCTCCTTTGTTGCCAATTTCCATCAAACGTTATTTGGGCTTTTCCTCATCTTTCTGCTAGCCAAATTCTCTTCGATGTTTTAAAGTTAAGATTATTTAACTTTTTCTTTATTTATTTATAAGTTCCCAGGCGTGCTAAGGTTCATTCCAGTTAGAAGCTAAATAGCGGCTTATTTAGAGCTTCTCTCCTTCCTAATATAAATATTCCTAACTGCATCATTGAGATGTCAGGTTATTTACATCAGAGGCCCAAAGATACAGAAATGTTCTTTTCAATTCTTCAGGTTTGTAAGCATTTCCCCATGTTTCTGTCCCCATCAAAAAGAAATGTTCCCCACATTAGCATGGTACATCTCTCCCAGATGTAGGAGTGGATTCTTGGCTGGACTGTTTGTATCATGAAAACAAAAATGCTACAGATATATTTTCTGACTATGTAATTTTCTTATGAGGCCCTATGCCCTCGGAGTCCTTCATGTCTGCTAATTCATAATGAGCACCATGATATGGTTTTCTTATCAAAATTCACATTCATTTTTAAAAACAAGAAGTGACCAGACCTTTCTTGAGCATAACAGGGAATGCCACTGGGAAGAACTGGACATGAGTCTGAGAGGTAAGAACCATTAAGAATGGCCAGCCCTGGACACACATCTTGGCTGTGAATTGATTTTTACATGGCCTAGGTAATTCCACATGAGGAAAGTGTCTCCAAAGCATATTTATTTGAGGGCCTAAAGCCTTTTTCTGATCTTTTAAGTGTTTATCCATATGGAACCAAAGAGCATTTCAAAGACAAAGCTCTAATGAAAAACAGGAGGGTAAATGCTTCTGTAGATATACCTTTCCGTTAATGTGACCATCTATTGGGGAGCCATAATTATTGTTTTATTTTATTTTATTTTTCATTTTACAAGCTTCACAAAACATACATGGAAACAACAAACATGAAACATGGCCTCTAAAATGCGCGTGCATATCTACGTGTGTGGGTACATACATATGTTACATACATACATACCTAAACATGTTTAAAGACTATTTCAGCAAATGCCGGATAGTTTTGATGATGACTACCTTATAATATAATTTAAAATCTGGTACTGCTGAACATCTTTCCTTTACATTTTTTTTTCATTATTTCGTTTGATATTCTTCCAAATGAATTTTATTATTTTTTCTAATTCTAAAAAAAAAGGTAATTTAATTGGGCATTGAACATTTAAATTAATTTGGCTAAAATGGTCATTTTTATTATTTTGACTCTTCCTACCCATTCTTCACTTATTTAAATCTGATTTTATCTGTATAAAAATTTTTTTATAAAATGGATTTGATTTGCCTGGTGTACTCCCAGGTATTTTATTTTTAAAATACCTAGAGTTATTTTAAAAGGGGTATTTTTTTACTATCTCTTCTTGCAAAGGTTTGTTTGTGATATATAGGAATGCAGAGGATATATGTGGGTTTACCTTATATCCTGCTACTTGGCTGAGCTTATTGTTTCAACTAACTTTATAGCTGAGTCTTTGGACTTTTCCAAGTATATCATCATATTATCTGCAAAAAGAGATAGTTTTATCACTCCATTCCCTATTCTGATTTCTTCTATTTCTTTTTCTTCTCTTATTGCTGTTGCTAGGGTTTCCTACAACAATGCTGAATAATATTGGTGATGGCGGACATCCTTGTTTCAAACCTGATCTTACTGGGAAGGCTTCTGGTTTATCTCCCTTACGAATCATGCTCACTGATGGTTTTAAATAAATGCTTGTTTTAAAAATCAATTTAAGGAAAAAATACATTTGGACCAATACTTTCAAGTGTTTTTATTTTAAAAAAATGAGCTTTAACCTTTACCAAAAGCTTTATCTGCATCTATTGACATAATCACATGATTTTTAAAAATTTTATTATTGATGTAAGCAATTATATGAATAGTTTTCCTTATGTAAAACCATCCCTGCATTCCTGGTATTAATCTCACTTGATCATAACATATAATCTTTGTAAGATATTGTTATAATCTTTTAGCTAGTATTTTATTTGGGATTTTTGTATCTGTATTCGTTAATGAAATTGGTCTATAATTTTCTTTTTCTGTTTTTACTCTTCCTGGTTTAAATATCAGTGTAATATCTGTTTCATAAAAGGAGTTTGGTAGGATCCTTTTTTGCCTACTATTCCATATAGTTTATTTAATATGGAATAAGTTGTTCTTTAAATGTTTGCTAGAATTCACTTGTTAATCCATTTGGCTCTGGTGCTTTTCTCTTAGGAAGTGCATTTATAGCCTGTTCAATTTCTCTTTCCTAAAATAGGTCTGTTTAGATATATTATTTCCTCTTCTGCCAATTCAGGCCTTATATTTTTGTAAATATTCTTCCATTTTACTTAAGTTGTTAAATTTGTTGACATACATTTGGGAAAAATAACTCCTTGTAATTACTTTAATTTCATCTTCAAGGAAAATGAGACTGACAGGAAAAGTGACTTCTCCAGCATTCCACTGTTGTCTCAGCATCATAGCTGGGACTCAAAATGAGGTTTTCTGACTCTAACTTACAGTGAAGTTCCCCCCCATACCAAGCTGCTTTCCTTTGAGTCTCATTCAACTTAATATCTGTTCCCAGGGACTACTGTGATGCCTTGCACACAGTAAACCTCAATAAATATTTGATGATTGAACCAGAGTTTTGAATTAAGCCAAGACTTATTTGTTAAATATCGCACCTTCCCAATAAAATGCTTTCCATGACACTCTTAATTGACTATGTTTGTGGGACCAGAGCAATTAGTTGAAAGGTGAAAAAATTAGTCAATTAAGTAATTGTTTTCACTACACAATATCACTCAAAAGAAGAAGAAAGAAGGAAGACAGAAGAAGGAAGAAGGAGGAAGCAGGAAGGAGGAAAGAGGAAAGAGGAGGAGGAAGAGGAAGAAGAAGAAGAGGAAGAGGAAGAAGAAGAAGAAGAAGAGGAAGAAGAAGAGGAAGAGGAAGAAGAAGAAGAAGAGGAAGAAGAAGTTAAAGAAGATGAAGAAGTTAAAGAAGAAGAAGAAGTAAAAGAACAAGAACAAGAAGAGGAAGAAGAAGAAGAGGAACAAGGGGAAGAAGAAGAAGTTTAAAGAGCTTGATTAATTGAATGAATTGATAAAATGTTTTGGCCTGAAGTCAACACAGGTATCTAACTATTTTTAATTATTTTTACTGAGATCATAATCTATGTGGCTCAACTCACTTCTCCTTTGAAAATCGCTCAATGTTTAAGTGCAGTTTTTTTTTAATGAGCTGTAATGTCATGCTTAGAAATATAAGAAAAAATACGAGCTTTCCCATTTGAATATTACTTACAGGTTTGGGTCAATTAACTTCTTATTTAAATAATTAGTTATTTTTAAGTGTCCTGGGCTTTTGCTTATTTAGATCTTTGACTGGGAAAGGGTTTTTTTTTTCTTTTTTTAAAAACTTGAATACATTTCAAGTAATTTTACATTCACTTATTATTCAATCATTTTTTTTCAGTCAACAAACATTACTAAGTGATGACTGGGATTTAATGACAAAAAGCTCCTGGCCCCAAGAAACTTTCATCCTAATGGAGAGACCAGATGTATAAGGAAATTCCTTGTCCTTACTAGGCCCTGGGGATGGGGATGGGGCAGGGGGTAGATGGAGAGATAAACAGTTTGGATAAGAAAATATCTTCCCTGTTTCACACTGGTTGTCTTGTTCACCCTTTGTAAAAAGCTCCCTTTGTATTTGTTCCATATTTTCATTGTTTGCCTTTAAAACTCAAGTTTGGGGTTGTAATTATGTCCCCAAAGAATAGTGCAAGGTCTTTGGACTCTAATCCCTTGTGTGCAAAGGCAGGGATGTGGCTTAGTGAGAAAATCAAAGTGTTAGTTAAACTTCAAGCCAGGAGTATCTGCAGCTGCTATTACTTTGAGTTTTGTGTTAATGAATAGAGGATTGATTATATCCACACACACACACACACACACACACACACACACACGAAGGTATTGTAGAGGATGGTACTGTAGATTTCATGTGTTATGAAAAGTGAATATCGTTTGTAATCAATGGTTTTTAAAAATTGAGATTTAAGCACCAAAATCACAGAATTCTAGGAAATTTCTAGAAAGAAAAAAAGTATTTTGCATGTTACCAGTTTTATTTTGTGTACTGAATTTTCTGGGTTATTTCATGGTTACTGTGTTAGGAAGAGTGTATATTATCAGAATTAATATTTTATTGTGCTTTGTCCATTTTCAAAGAGGACCAATGACAGCACCTGGTGACGTCCTGACTTGTGTGTGAATCGGATTTATGCAAAGCCTTCGGCCTCACTCCCTCTTCCAGAGTCATCTAAGTCCACTGGCAGGACAAAAGGCAGAATGGCTGGTGCTGATTTGGGATGCAGGGATGCATAAAAGTGTATCTTCAGCAAAAGATGACAGCTTGGGGTGGACGCAGGAACTAACCTCCATTTCTCACTGGTTCAATGTATCAACATTCACATTTTTTGAATTTCCCTCTGCTTTCTAGGAATGTTACTTCTTAAATTGAGGACTTATTATAGTACCTGATTAACTTATCTACTGAGTCACTGGCCTAAACCATTCCTATTGGTGGAGAGGGCTCTGCATTTGAGGAAAACACAGACTGTTCCCTTATTCCTAACGGGCAGTTAATTGCAGTAAGTGATAACTGTTCCTTCCTAGACACCCAATTGACACGTTATGATTCTATTTTGCCAAAAATCCGAATGTGGTGTTCTGCCCTCCTACTAACCATGTGAACGTTGGAGTTGTTTCTTTTTTTTTCATTATATCACCAAGAGCCTAGTAGAGTAAACTGGCACATAGTAGGCATTTAATAAATACGTATTGATCAACTGACGAATGTGTGAACTTAGTAAACTCTGGCTAATGGATTTTACATAAGGAACAGCTCTGAACAGCAAAGCATTGGTTAAATAGTGTAAAAGAATTCATAAAGTTCAGCGTCCATTACTTGGTAACTCTAAATCATTCACTTCAATTCAACGAGTTTTAATAGAGCACCTACTATGTGCCGGTCAATCTACTAGACACAAGCAAAACAGTCCTTGAGGCTAGGGGGCGCCATGGTGCGTAGAATGCCAGGCCTGGAGTCAGGAAGGCCTGACTTCAAATCCAGCTTCAGACACTTACTAGCTGTGTGACCAGGGCTATTTACTTAACATTCTTTCTGCCTTGGTTCTTACAACTGTAAATTGGAGATAAAGATACTTCCTGGGGTTATGGTGAGGATAATATATGTAAAGCGCAGTACCTAGCACATAGTAGGTACTAAATAAATGCTTATCCCCTTCCTCCCTTGAGAAGCTTCCATTTTACTGGGGGAAGGGGAGAACATATACTACACACACACACACATACACACACACACATCCATGCACACATGCACACGCACACACATACACAATTTAGAATAAGCCTAAAAGTATTTTTGAGGGAGGCCAACAAGTAGAGGAGACAATTAGGTGGTATCATATGTAGGGCTACTGGAGAGAAGTAAGCTTGTATCATTAGCAGGAAAGGCCCTGTAAGAGGGGGGATTGGAACCAAATCTGGAGGAAAGCAAGGCTCTCTGTCTGTGAGGTGGAAATGGGAAGACAACATACTTTCTAAAATCGATATTTCAGCTGCTCTCACCAGATCAGTTTCAAAGATTTTACCTGAGAAAAATAACATTAGCCATGAAGCAAAGGATCTTTAAATATTAAGAACCAACTGAAAATCGTAATTGCTGCTTAGAAAAGGTTTGAAAACTTCCCCAAATCCATGTAATGATCAATGTTACATAAGCTCTGATCAAACGCTTATGCCTTTTATGCCTCTTTACCATTTCCGAAAGAGAAATGTGTCCAGCAACGTTAGTAGTTGAAACGCAATTATTGAAATGTCTTACTTATATATTTATTAAGATAGATTCGTGCTCCCTACAAAAGGTTTGCTTTCTAAATAGCATAGGTTAATGGGCGGGGGGTATGGAATTTAAGAAATAAATGCACACACAAATTGTCCCCAAACTCTTTGTCTCACTACGACTTTTTGAATTCATATATATATATATATACACATATATATATATACATACATATATATATACACAGACATATATATAAATACACATATATGTATATATTATGTATGTGTATATATTATGTGTGTGTATATATATATATGTATATATATATATATATATACACACATGCAAATACATTCTACAGTATAGAGAGTCCTTTCTAAGCATTATAAGGAGGCCATTGGGTGGTACAGTGGGTGATAGGAGCTCCCTCACCTGATCCTCTCATCCTTCTAAGCTCACCACTAGGACCACAGTGTGGGTCAATAAGTGCTTTACCTCTATCAAATATAGGCTGAGCCAGAAAGACCACCCCATGGCCCCTGGCTGCTTTATTGCAATTAGGGCAAAGCTTTTGTCATAGTAAATGATTAATCACAGGGTCTGGGGAGATAATAATTGCACCCCAAACCTACACAGCAGCACTAGACTTAAATCTGATTATGGTACAAGCACATAGGGATCCACGGGAACTCAGGGCCTCTACCCCTGCCACCATCCCCGGTCCCCAACACCAATTCACATGTCAGTGTATGGAATGAGTAAACAGAATAATACAACAGCTTTGCTTGGGAGGAGGCTTGTGTCTATCTGAGGATGAACAGATGTGCAGAATTGGTTTGTAAGAGGAAACAAAGCCTGCACCCTTCCCTCCCCCCACTTTTGTCAAATAAGTAGAGTTGATGCTTGGTGATTTTTACTAGCAGATCAAGAGAGATTAGTGACTGTTTCCCCAATCATCAGCTGCGCCACTGGAAAGTGAGTGGCCACAAGCAAGATCTCTTTTGTATCATGCCTGTTATATGGGCTCTGGCTTCTTTGCTGGCTGCTGCTACCACCTCTGGGAAAGAGGAGAATTCTGAAAATATTTTCTGCTTCTTCTTTTTCTCCACTGAAGCTTAAAAAATGGTTGGAGATGGATCCTAGAAAGGGAGCAGAGACTGTTTTTGGACGCCAGGTTTATTAAGACCTTTCTCCAAACAAATTCTGCACTGTCGGCAAGGAGGGGGGCAAGAAGCAGAGTCACCCATCATAGCTCCCATTTGTTTGGGCCTGGGGCATCTGCGATCTGCCAGGTAATGCCATGTGGTAACACCAGGCCGTATTTCATGAATGCACCTGAGGACCACGGGCAGGGAGAATGCAAACACTAATTTCATTTGGAGTGACTGGATGATGCATGGGAGGAAGGCTGAGGGAAGGGGAAGAGGAAGCAAAAATCCATCAGGGCCCTGGAAGGAGAGAGCCAGCCCTTCCCAGTCCTCCCCTCCTCCTCAGTTCCCATCACGGTCAGCCTGGCCCCCTCCATCCAGCCATTTGAGCTTGGGTTGGCCCAGGCCTCAGGAAGAACACAGCTTCTCTTATTAATCATGTGCCCCTTTCCTGTGCACAGTTCATTTCTGATTATGCTTTCTTGTTGTATCTGCATTCTGTTTTCCAAATGGGGGTAGCAGCTCAGTTGCTTTAGGGTTCTCATGCTGGTGAATGAGTTAATCAGTGAATTTCCTCCTAGGAGCATTTCTTGTATGTGCATGGGTGGGGGTGGGGGTAGTCTGGTGTTCCACAGGGATAGGACCTGAAGTTTCACTGATACTGGGAACTCCCTCTGCCAATGCAGGTCATTACCTGCTCTGCCACTGAGAGCCTTAGAGACTCTCCTGGAGCCCTGAGAGCTGAGATTTGCTAGGCTCAGGGTGTCAGAAGGTGTCAAAGTCAGAACTCAAACCCAGGTCCTCCTGCCCCCAAGTCCAATTCTCCATCACACAATACTGCCACAGTGTGTGCAGAACCAAAGAATGTAGGGTTTACAAACAAAACTGGAGTGCAAAGCCTACAGCTAGACAATGGCATCAGCTGGGAAGGTTTAACATGTCATTTGGTCACTTACTCTGTAAAGTGCTTGGCCCAGTGTCTGGCACACAGTTGGTTGGTTGTTGTCCCTTTTCGAAGAGGACCAAAATGACATTACTATGCTAGAGTCAAGTTTCAATGTGTCTGACTGTGGCTGAAAAGATAGATATGAGCTCAGAATGCTCTACCACTGGTTGTGAATGTTTGGGGTGGATTCTCTAAATTTGCACATCCTTCATTTCCTCTGAGCTGTTTCAATTCTGCTTTGCTCATAGAGCACAGCTCCTTCTCTGATGTGGGCACGCCATGCTGAGCAGTCCTGTGCCTGTGTCTCCCATGTCACACAATCAATTCCAAAGTTCTTCAGAGAGACCTTGAGAGTGTCCTTGTATCCCTTCTTCTGACCACCATGCGAACGCTTACCCTGTATGAGTTCTCCATAAAAGTCTTTTTGGCAAGCATACATTTTGCATTCGAACAATGTGGCCAGCCCATTGGAGTTGCGCTCTCTGAAGCAAAGTTTGAATGCTTGGCAGTTTAGCTTGAGAAAGGACCTCAGTGTCTGGTACCTTATCCTGCAGGGCAATCTTCAGAATCTTCCTAAGACAATTCAAATGGAAGTGGTTCAGTTTCCTGGCATGGTGCTGGTAGACTGTCCAGGTTTCACAGCCATACAACAATGAGGTCAGCACAAAGGTTCTGTAGGTCTGTAGATCTTCAGTTTGGTAGTCAGTCTAATATCTCTTCTCTCCCATACTTTCCTTCGGAGCCTCCCAAACACTGAGCTAGCTCTGGCAATGCAAGTGTCAACCTCATTATCAATGTTTACATCCCTGGAAAGTACACTACCAAGGTGAGTGAACTTACCCACAGCATTCAAAACTTCTCCGTTTGCTGTAACTGATGGTTCCAAGTACGGATGCTGTGGTGGTGGCTGATGGAACACCTGTGTTTTCTTGGTGTTAATTGTTAGGCCAAAATTAGCACAAGCAGCAGAGAACTGAACCATACTCTGTTGCATCTCAGCTTCAGAGGCTGCATTGAGTGCACAATCATCTGCAAACAGCAAATCATGCACCAACACTCCCTCCACTTTGGTCTTGGCTTGTAGCCTTTTCAAGTTGAAGAATATACCATTAGCGCAGTAAAGGTAAAAGGGAAAAACAGGTAAAAGGTAAAGGAAATGGACTGTCCTGTGTCAATCACAAGGGTGTCTCTTAGTCATTGCTGGCAAGATTCTTGCCAGAGTCCTCCTTAGTAGGCTGATCCTTCACCTGGAAGATGGCCATCTACCTGAGAGCAAGTGTGGCTTCAGAAAGGACAGAGGAATATTCGATGTGGTGTTTGCTGCCCTACAACTCTAGGAGACATGCCAGGAGCAAAACAGAGGTCTGTATACAATGTTTGTAGATCTGACCAAGGCCTTTGATGCTATTAGTTGTGAGGGCTTATGGAGAATTCTGTCAAAATGTGGTTGCCTGGAGAAGTTCATCAGTATTGTACGTCACTTTCATGACAGCATGCTTGCCCGGGTTCTAGATAATGGACAATGCTCTCATGCTTTCCCAGTCAGCAATGGAGTGAAACAAGGCTGTGTGCTTGCTCCCAGGCTTTTCAGTTTGATGTTTTCAGCCATGTTGTCAAATGCTTTCAGTGAGGATGAACACGACGTCAAGGTCAGCTGGCACACAGTAGGCACTTAATAAATGCCTATTCCCTTCCTTCTTGGCGGATGTCTCCTCTCTGCCATCTTTCTGGTGAATCTTCTGCAGACTACCTTCACTGTGCCCTGAGCTGGGCATAGGAGCTACAGCTTCATCTTGGCACTCCCATGCCTGCATTGCCCGCTCCTCAGCCAAACCCTTCTCTGTGCTGATCCTCCCCTTTCTCCTCATTATGGCTCTCCTGGTGCTTGCTAAGGACATTGCCATCTGTCCTGCTGCTGCACCCAAACCACGCCCTAAGTCTCCATCCTCCTACACGTGTTTTTAGAAGCCAGCTCTTAGCAATTGGGGGCATAAGGACTAGCCTGCTTTACTGTGTGTGGACTCAGCACTTTACACTCTCTGTTGCACACAGTAAGTGCTTAATAAATGCTTCTCCATTCCATTTCATGTGCTCAGAGATCCTGAGCCAGAAGGGATCTCAGAAACATGCCATTCTAAGTCTCTAGTTCTACAGATGAGGTTGTAGAGGCCAAAGGAAACTGAGTAACTTGCCTCAGGACATACAGTTTACAAACACTGGAGCAGAATTTGAACCCAGATCCTCTGCCTTGAGAGCCAATGTCCCTGATTTAATAGTTACCTGGGACCTTGGTGTCACCTCACTTTCCTGCACTTCAGTTATCTCATTTGTCAAACAAGAGGGTTGGAATGGATGATGCCTGAGCCCCTTCCAGCCAGAGATCTCTGGTCCTGGGCTCTTTCCACTGTCCCTTGGCTCCAATTCTAGAGTCACAGTTTGACAAAACAAATCGGTTATTGGCCCCCGTGTTCTTTCTGTCAGTGAGGACTCGGGAACACACAGAGCTCTTTGGGGGCTGAAGGGTGGCCATGAGCATCCTGCATCCAGGGCAGTGTTCTCCAAGGCTGAAACACATTCAATGTCAACTGTAATTCAATTTGGTGTTCTTTCTGAACTGATCTGTGCAGTCTTACTGTGATGATCACTCTAAAGGAGGAGCTAAAGGAAGGGATTGATGGAGATGGGATGGTCCATTGGAGGTCTGGTGTCTAACTGGATTCTTAGCAAAGAGCTCTGCTTCAATCCAGTCATTTAAGCCTTTTGGGATTCCATTTCTTCACCCATAAAATGGGGGGAACAAAAACAGCCTTACAAGTCCCCCCCCATTAGATGAAATAATGAATCTAAAGTGCTTTAAAAAACCTTAATGCTCTACAAAATGTGAGCTTTTCTTTGGCTTTGGTGTAGAGCTATGCTTTCATAGCTAGAAGAAACATCCAGAGTAAGGCACAAAGTCTTGGCCTGGGGCACTGAGAAGGTAAGGGACCTAATCAGTCAGGGTTACATAGCCAGAAAGTGGTTGGGTTTGAAGGGAAAGCGAGGTCTTTCTGACTACAAGGTTGGCTGACAATCCCTTAGGCCACGATGATTCTTAAAGAGAAGCCATCTGGAGTAGGCTGGGGATTGAGGCTCTGTTGTTTTTATTAACTATTTAGTGAAACGATGTTCTCGACTGCACGGGCAAGGATTGAGCTCATCAGTCTGCTCAGAGTGCAAACTCTTTGTGGGCAGTTAGGTGGCACAATGGAGACAGCACTGGGCTTGAAATCAGGAAGACTCATCAGATCCAGCCTTGGACACTTACTAGCTGTGTGAATCTGGGCAAGTCACTTAACCCTGTTTACCTCAGTTGCTTCATCTGTAAAATGAGCTGAAGAAGGAAATAGTAAACCACTCCAGTATCTTTGCCAAGAAACCCCAAATGGGGTCATCAAGCATCACATGTGACTGAAAGACAATTAACAACAACAACCATCTCAGTCTACTCAATTAGTTCATGTTTTATGAGTTTTGATCATTATAGGGTTTAGAACAAGAAAGGACCTGAGAGGCCATTTTAATGTTCACAGTTAATGTACCAACTTTCTTTCCCAACTCAATAAAAGATGGACCATATTATGCACCTAGCTCGGACACAGAATGACCCCACTGATTGATATCAATCTTACTCAAAGATGTCTTCAGAACATTTGATTAATACTGTGGACTTTTAAAATAAAACAGCACACCTAAATATTTAAGACCAGATTACAAAGAGATTGTGATAAAATATCCAAATAATGCTGGGGTGTGGCAGCACTCTCCTCGAGAGCAAAGAATTGGAAACAAAGTAGATGCCCTTCAGTCAGAGAAGTGTGCAACATCTGTGGTACTCAATGCAATGGGATATTACTGCGCTTCCTGAAATGACAAACGTGGAGAATACAGAGAAACATGGGGAGGCTTACATCAAGTCGTGCAAAGCAAAGTAAGCAGGACCAGGGAAACGATCCCCAATGACTACAGACACGTGTGAGCAAAGAACAACAACAGAATTGAAAGTGAATACTGTGAAGTTACAGGGATGAAGCTTGGCCACAAAGAAGGGATAAATCTCTCTACTTCTTTGTCCAAGTGGGACAGTGAGTGTATAACTTTGCATAGAACATCAGGCTTGGTGGACAAGTTGGTTAGTTCTACTTAACTGTTTCCCGTTCCACTTTTTTTTCTCTATGTTATAAGAGATGACTTTCTGGGGGGATATGTTAGGAAAAATGGCTAATAGAAAAGTGAAAAATAATTCATATGTCTATATCTATATCTATATCTGTGTCTCCTTGTATCTATATCATCTACCTGAATACAAGGAGTGCAGTAACAGTCAGTTTTAAAATAAGTAACCTTGTCAGATGTTAAAATAAGTAACCCGAATGACAGGGAGATTGTAACATAAAGACCAAAGCTGATTAAACAAATAGTTAAGAAGACAGCAACTTATATTTCCATATAATGTCATAGTGTATAAAGTACTTTCCTTACAACGACCTCTGTTAGGTAGGTAGGACAAAGTGTTATTTGGAGCTTCAAAGAGAATGAGTGATCTGAGCAGGGTCATATAACAAAACAAAGTTGTGGAGCCAACATCAAAGCCAAGTATCCTGCTTCTAAGGCCAAGACCATAGTGACTACACCAGAACATCACCTACCAGACACTCATCTGACTAGCATGTGATGACTCACATGGGGACCAGAGCCATAACTAAGAAGGGGTTAGGGGAAGGACTTTCCTTCAGGGCACTGATCTCTTAATGGTTTATTGTCCCTCCATATGGCAGCTTCAGTTCCCACACTTGGCCTTGAGTCCTTTACCAGATGGCTTCATCAGGTAGTACAAACATTTCAGAATATTTCCCTCCAAAGGGTCTTCTCAGCACACCTCAGTTAACATCCCATCTTCTCCCCATCAGGCAGGGGTGATGGTTGTGTTGGACTACTCTCTGCCTCAAACAACTGAATCCATAACTATATTATCTTCTGCTCTGCCTTGATACCCCTCCCTGTGTCCCAATAACAACAATAAACTGCCTTCACCCTCAGTGAAGCTATTAAAACATTCCTAGTTATGATTCTCCTCGTCCACACACCAGTTGTTAATCGAAGAATTTAAGAAGCGGTCATTTATCTTTTAAAAACATCATCTGTTGATCTTAAGCAGAATCTTCTGGTTTTTATCAATGTAGGAAGCCATATGTTAGAGAGGAAAGGACTCAGACTTGAGTCAGAGGACATGGCTTGCAATCCTGCTTCTGACCCTCACTATCGATTTAGCCAAGGGCAAGTCACTTTAACTCCTGGGGATGCAGTCTCCTCATGTATAAATGAGGGGGTTGGCCTAGGTGCTTCTGAGGGCTCTTCCAGGTCTAGGTCTATGATTGAGCCACTTCCTGATGTTAAAATGAAGGCAGGATATCCACTCAATCTCTAGTCATTTTGGTCCAATTAGCCAGGAAGGTCTGAAATGAAATTCACGAAATGAATTTTCCATGAAATGAAATTTCCAAGGAAAGCCATTATTTTACCCATTGTTGTTGGTCGGGTAGAGCCCACATCATAAGGTATGTAAATCCATTGACTCCAGCTGTATTTCCAAGGCCCCTGCTCATTACTACTGTATAATAAATGGGAGAGCCCAAGTCACCATTAGCAGAGAGCAGATTGTTTGGGCTGCAAAGACAGCAGCTGTCACAGTTTGACAGCTTTCTTGTTAGGAAATCAGCTTTACTGACAGCCTCTGTGATGGAAAACCACTGTTCACTGACAGTGTGTTATAGCTGATCTACATATGTAGCTCATAAAAAATGAGACACTTGCTGAAGACCTATAAAAGCTTCCGGAACTACAGTTTGATGAACTCTATCGGAAGAAAAAGATCAAGTTTCCATATAGCTTTTGGGGTAAGTAGGGTCAGGTAGATCCATGCCAAAAAAAGGCACTCCAGGATCTAGAAAATAAAAACCCATATGGAAACCTGATGAGGAAAATAGTAGGAATCATTTATTCTGGATGTAGCAATGAACAAATATAAACACATCATTATGCAAAGAAAAGCAATGGGAAGATTTTATATGAAACTGTTAACCTCTCTGTTCAAAAATTTATATTAAATTTAACAAGATCATAATAAAATTATCTTGTTTATGCCCCATTCTGGACTATTTCTGTTTTTTTCTATGTGCCTTACTGTTTTATTTACCTTCCTTCCTCTTTTTCCTCCTTCCTTCCTTCCTCCCTTCCTTCTTTCTTTAACTGTACATACACCAATTTACTCCTCTCCCAAGTACTAGGGATTCTTTAAAAGGACCCCACAAGCATAGGATCATGGATGTAGAGGTAGAAAGTACATAGAAGTCATCCAGTCCAAGCCCTTTGTTTTATAAAAGTGAAGACCAAGGAAATTCAGTGACTTGCTAGAAATCAAACAGTTGCCACAAGTCGGAAGTGGCATTTGAACCCATGTTTATCATCTCCAAAGCTACTTTGTGATTTTACTGGGTTCAGTGGAAACACACACACACACACACACAGAGGGAGAGGGGGAGGAAGAAAGGAAGAGGGGGAGGGAGGAAGGGAGAGGGAGAGGGAGAGGGAGAGGGAGAGGGAGGGAGAGGAGAGGGAGGAGAGAGAGAGAGAGAGAGAGAGAGAGAGAGAGAGAGAGAGAGAGAGAGAGAGAGAGAGAGAGAGAGAGAATGTCTGCTTGGGAAATGTAGAGGCATTCCAATTTCCTACTATTTGGTATTGGTGTTGAATGAGTTTCAGGGGAAAAAAGGCAAATCAGTTTCCATTTTGGATTTGGACACGGAATTGCAATGAGCAGAGAGGGAAGGGTGTTGCCATCTGGAAGCAGACTTTGCTGTGTACCTAACACAGGTTTGACAATGAACTTCAGCAGCACAGGGACCCTGCTGTAGCAAAGGCAGCAGAGAGGTGGGAATAAGAATAGTTCCCATTTTCTGGAGTTATTTGAAAAGTGTCAGGGCTGCCATCCCACTGGAGTGTGCAGCCTCAGATTTTTCTGTTTGGAGTTCCTGATGAGGATTTCTAAATGCAGTTAATTGATGCTCTCTGCACACTTCCTTATGAAGATCCATATGCTTGGGGCTGTGAAAGTACAGAGGGTTAATGCACTGACCTGATGGCTTTGCCTGAGTCCCCATTTGTCATCATCACACATTTTGGCACTGTTTCTGGTCTCTGGGCAAGTGGCAGACAGAATTGGAATGATGGAGATTCATGCAGGTCAGGAACAACCTACATTAGTGGAATTATACAAGGCGGCTGGATGGTGCCTGTGTCTCTCTTGTACCACTGCCATTAAGAAATCCAGCTGTTCTTGGTCCAGCTGATGCTAATAATGATTTTCATCGTAGTGGGAGCATGGAGGTCTTTGGGCCAAATGATAAAATATCTTAAGAAATTAAGATAAATTAGAAAGATATCTGTACTAACAGAGACAAATCCAGGGCATTCACTTAGGAAAGAAAGAACAAAAATGAGGTAGAGAAAGTGAACTTTGTGCCAATAGGTTGCAAAGGAAGGGGAAGGGGAAGGGTCCAGGGTTTCTTCTGGATCCCTTAAATCATAAGCATATGTGAGAGAATTCACAAGAGCAAAGATTTAGGTCTGGAAAGGACAGATGAAGACATTGAGTCTAGTCCCTTTTTTATGTTTCAGACAAAGAAAGGAAGACCCAGATAGGGTAAGTGACTTTCCCAGGGCCACATGCTTACTAAGGTATGAGGTGGGATTTGAACCATGGTCCCCATGATTCCAAGACCAGCATCCTATCCTCTACACAACCTTGCTGCTTTAGGTGGGAAGCGAGCATGGCTCTAGGTTGTGTAGAGGGGCAACATGCCATTATGGCCAGCATATGAAATTTGGAGCCAGGGAGATGAGCGTCTGAATCTTGCCTCAGACACTTACTGATACAAGAAGGTTGGAGGGTCATAAACGTGTGTCTGGAAGATCCCTTGCAGGTGATTCATCCAGTCCAATCATGTGATTTTACAGTGGAGGAAAATGAGACCTAGGAAGGTCAAGTGACTGCAGAAGCATAATATAGAGACCATGGAATATGGGCTATTAACTTATCTATCTATAGAATATATATCTATAAACTATGTAGAATACACATACATGTTACTATATATAGTATATTTAAATATTGAGACTATGTCAAAGGTAATCTATAGACTCTATCGGCTCATCAGCGTATATCTTTCTGTCCATTAAAGATGTATGCTAGATGTGATTCTCGAGGATCTCCCTTCTTTGAAACATGGACACATTTTAGAAATAGCCTTCTGGAGACAAGGTCTCTTTTCTTGTATAATCAGAAGGAATGATTAGATTTAATATAAACTGATTCAATCTACATACATAGACACAAAAGCAAAGCCAGGGACTTAATAAGCACTTAGTAGGCACCTTTCCAGTGCTGGGTAAGGAGTCAACAGGATGAGTTCAAATTCTTCCTCAGGTACTTACTAGTTGTGTGACTCTGGACAAATCATTTATCATGAGTTTGCCTCAGTCTCCTCATCTATAAAATGGGGGGAAAGAATGGCACCTACTTCCCAGGGCTTCATGAGGATAAAATAAGTTGTGTTTTATGAGCCTTAAAGTGCTATATTTCTATCTATAGCTACTTAGCTATCTATAGATATATTTATATCTACAACAACATAGACATAAATATATGAAAGTCAACCAGTCAGTAAAGAGCATTCGTTAAACACCTACTATATGCCAAACACTATGCTAAGCCCTGGGACTACAAAAAGGGGGGGGGCAATGCCTGCTCTCAGGGAGCTCCGAGTCTGAGGGGGGAGCCAACACACAATCAGGAGAAAGAAAGGAAGACTTGGCATAAGCTTGGAGAGAAGGCACCAAGGTTACAGAGAATGGGAAAGTCTTCTTGCACAAGGTGAGACGTTAGCTGAGACTTCGGAGAAGCCAGAAATCAGACAAGCCTTTCTCAGTCTTTAATCTAATCGGCTTCATTCAATAAGTAAGTATCTTGTTCGTACAGAGTCGTCACCATCATGTTGTCTTCCCCATTAGACTAAGTTTTGTTCTGTTCTCTTTAATGTTTGGCTCACAGCAGGTGCATAATAAATGCTTGTTGACTGACTGAGATATATGTGGGGGAGCAAGGCTGGTGTGGAGGAGAGAGAGTATGGTAAGAGAAGACTGGAAAGGAGAAAGGGACCAGGCTCTCCTATGGACCTGTAGGGAACAGGGAGCCAGGACAGTTTGAAAGGATATGTCTTAGTGGGGGCCCAGAGGGGATAGGAGAATGAAGTGGTGACATTCCACGGGCAGCCGCAGGGACTCCTGAAATGTCTCTCCTAGAGGCCCCATGTTCTGAGCAAAGTCAGTGACATGAGAGGATGAGGCTAAGGAGGGCAGACCCCAGACTGGGTGAAAAACAGGAGAAGGTGACTGAGGTGGGAGAAGGACATTAGAGATACGCTTGACTTCCTCAGGATACATTGAGGACATTTCTGGCCAGGGAAACTCTACTTTAGCCATGTCCTTCAGGGGTCCATGGTTCCCTACATGCACCTGCAGAAGAAGGCATGGGCATAAAGCACAGAATCAGGCAGGAGAAACCCAAGGAAAGGCAACAGACAGTGAACAATAATAGAGTAGCCAGGAATTGCTATTCTGGTTTTCCAAGTTGTCACTACTCTGATCATGACACAAACAGACATTGATTCTGCATTTGTGTAGGCTGCAGAGATCTGCAATCCTCAAGATTCTGAAAGCCTCAGGCTCTGTGAAATATAGGAATCCTCCCAAATCCAATTGGGAGGACCCTGGAAACAGAGCTGCCCCATTCTCCAGTGCCTAGACTGCCTTTGGGATTAGTATTTGATCTTATTCAGAATCATAGACACTGTACAGAAGTCATTAATTAGCCTTTCTTATGGATTCTGGGGGGGGGGCAGGGGAAATCAAATACTGCTTAAATGAACAACAAGCGGATTGATGGTAATTCCTTACGGGAAATAGAATCTAGGCTTCCTGGGAAGAATATTAACCTGCCCCTGGGAAGAGGACACAAAGTCACCCAGCAGTCCTTTTGTGAGCTGCTCAGAGAGGCTTTTACACAACTGAGAATGACAAAGATCTGAATGGCCCCAGAAACTCCATTTCTCTATGGCTTGGTTTGTCATCGAGGGAGCTGCAGGGGTAGATAATCCCAACGGCACTCACATGGCCATTCAGGAGGAATTATTTATAACACTTGGATAGAGTACAGTCTGTTTCAGTTAGAAAGGAGTTCAGAGAGCATCGAGGCCAATGTCTTCATTTTAGAGATGAGAAGACTGAGGATGAGAGACAACTTAAGGACCCAGAGATGCCCAATTCTCAGAGGGGTGCAGGCTATTAATAGGGCTTTGCCTTATTTCTTAGTTATCACCATTCATACTCCATAGATAAAGGTTCATGAGAAGGGGCAACCTGAATACTCCAGGGACCTTCACCTGATAGTCTACAATGTACCATCAAACTTCCAAGGGATAGATGGAAAACAAAAACCCCCACTAACTCACAATCCCCTCTAGCTTAGCCTTTTTTAGTTTTTTTTTAAATTAAACCTTCACCACCTTCTTCTTCTTCTTCTTCTTCTTCTTCTTCTTCTTCTTCTTCTTCTTCTTCTTCTTCTTCTTCTTCTTCTTCTTCTTCTTCTTCTTCTTCTTCTTCTTCTTCACCTTCTTCTTCTTCACCTTCTTCTTCTTCACCTTCTTCTTCTTCTTCTTCTTCTTCTTCTTCTTCTTCTTCTTCTTCTTCTTCTTCTTCATCTCCTCTGTCCGTCTCTGTCTCTTTCTTTCCCTCCCCTTACTGATTGCTAGAATGAAGGTAACTTCCTAACATTAGAGTCCTAGATTGGGGGTACTTGGCTATTAGTTATAGGAAGCTCAATTGCATTGTACATTTTACATCCTTTCAAGTTAAGTTTCCCCAGTATGTGTGTATACACACACATGTGTATATATGTATATAGACACACATAAGTATATACATGCATATTTTTTTCTTAATACTAAATATGTGTGTCAATACTGAGAATGAAAACAGGAACTAAAAACCAGTATTTGCTTTCAAAGTGTTTACATTATAATAGAATAAAACAGCAGGCATAGAGGCCAGGGAAGGGCCCTTTAGTCCTGAAAGTCCTAAGTAGAACAAGGAAAGAGACTGCCCATCCCTTCCAGGAGTACTAGCTGGTTTGATAGGATTCTGGTTCCAGAACTGGGAGCAGGGGGTGTGATAGTGAAGACAGGCACATTTTGGAATGCATAATAGGCAAGCAAGACATCTGGTAAGGCTATCGAAAAAATAGCTACAGAGCAAGGAGAGAAAGGAAGTGGGCTTGGTTCTTCCAGTAACAATGGACCTGCTGACCTAGTCGCCAGTTGGGACCTCAAGGTCCCAGGGCAGAATCTAGAGGTAAAAGCCTGAAAATCTCCAGAGCTTGGTCTCTGGAGAGGAGCAAGGCATTTAGTTGCCAAGTCTACCAAGAAGAAGGCTTAGGAACAGGGTGGCCTAAAGATATCAGAAGTTTATCTATCTCTCTATTAGTCTGTCTGTCTGTCCATCTGTATCTATCTTTATCATCTGCCTCTCATTTCTCTCTATCATCTATCTATGTCTGTCTATTCTCCATCTATCATTTATCATCTGTCTCTATCTGTCCTACCTACTTATCTATCTCCATCTAGCTATCTCTGTCATTATCATCTGGGAAGTTTTCCACAATTATTGACTCTTGGAACAATTAAAATTTCCAACATATGTCGAACAGAGGAAAACATAATGGTTAAGGGATATTCAGACCATTAGCATTCCCATAGATCACAGAAGGACAGGCCTTCCTGGCACCAGAATGGCTAGAAATCCTCTTGTCTTGGGGCAGTGGGAAGACAGCTCGATTTTGAGCCAGAAGAACCAGGTCTGCATCCCAGCTTTGCTGCTCACTCTCTATGTGACCTTCTCCAAGTTGCTCAGACTTTCTGTGCTTCAGTTTCCTTATGTATTAAATGAGGGGGTCAGAACAGGCAATCTTTAGTCCCTTTGGTTCAAAGCACTAATTTCTGTGTGCTATCTGTAAATAACTTAAACAAACAAACCAACTAACGTGCATATATCTTATTTCTTCAGGTAGATTATAAATATCTCAGTTAACAAGCATCAGTTAAATGCTTACCATGTGCCAGGCACATACAGGACAATGTAAGAACACAGGCCCTGCCCTCAAGGTGATAACATTTTATTAGGGGAGAGCGCCTGGAAATAAGAACCTTTTCTCAAGGCTGAGAATCATAGAATATCTGAACTGGATAAGACACCTCAGACCATCTCTTCTTTCCCCTGCCTGATGAAGGCACCCCTGATGTGACGTTTAGTCTCTGTTTGAAGACCTGTCAGGGACACTCCCCACCCCCGAGGTAGCCTCTTGGATTTTGGGGCAGCTCTCATTGTTGGGGAGTTCTCCCTTCCATCCCACTTACATCTGTCTCTGCATCTTTTTCACATCACTGTCAGGAGGCAAGAAGAGGAAAGCCAATCTCTCTCCCCATGGTGGCTCTTCAAATACAGAGAAACAGTTGCCATCTGTTACCTGATCCTTCTACAGCAGAGTACTGAATCTCATAACTGATAACCTTCCTCTTATCAATGGCTGTCCTGGAACACAGCAAGAAAAACTGCTTCTAGGGCTCCAGATGTGGTCTGCCAAGGGCAGAGGAGTACCAGAGCATCATGCATTGAGAGCTGGAAGGGCCTCTGGAGGCCAGTGAGTCTAGCCTATCATTTACAATAAGGAAACTGAGGCACAGAGAAGGTGAGTGACTTGGCTGGGGTGGGACTGAGATGGGCTCCTCCTGAATCCAAGTACGACATCCCCTGATGTTTCATCATCTAATACAGTTTGGGGTGTGGTTTGCTCGATGCTGAGTAAATGCTTCAACAAATGATGAAGCAAACTGCTTTGGTGTCTTACTGCTCTGTGTTCTCCAGTGGCGCCACTTAGTGTGACAAAAGCATACTACCGAGTACTAAAGGCAAGGAGGTACTACAGTGTATAGAACCCTGGACCTGGAATCAGGAAGATCTGAGTTCAAATACAGTCTCTGACATATACTAGTTGTGTGACCCTGGGCAAGTCACTTAACTCCTCTGTCTGCCTCAACTTCCTCAACTGTAAATGGGGACAATACAACATCCACCTCCTGGAGCTGTTTTGAGGATCAAATGAGATATTTGTGAAGCCCTTTGTAAATCTTAAATCACCATATGAATGCCAGCCATTCCTATCGGCTCTTATTACACAGGTCTTTGGACATGCCGGTAAGTCAGGCCACGGGCATTTATTAAGGGCACCGAGTGAGAAGCTCAAGACCAACACTTGTTTCCAGCATTGTCTGAAGTTCTTTGACAGATTAGCTGCAGTGGGATTAAACTTCCATCAGCATTAATCACCTGACATGCGGCCAGCAGTGGGGAAGCCTAATGATGATTAGAAGATTATATATTTTATAACTCTTTGGCAAAGCTGGAGCTCTACGGGTCATGAACTCCTGGATAATTCTCGTTCTGAACACACTCTCCAGGAAGAAAAATGGTTTCTGAGAATCTTCTCCTACTGTAATTGGTCTCCTCACCTTGCAGAACTAGCAGTCACGTACAAGTTTCTCCAGAGACAATGGAAGCATGTGGTCCTCTGGCCTCAGTTGGACATGATGCCAGACACCGTGTCTTCCACCCAGAACTAGGCAGTAAATACAGTGGAAGGACAGGAGGAGTCAGCGGTTCACAGACCTTTCAAAAGGCATGAGTTGCACCCTCTGTGTCTGTGCTTGGAACTCCCGAAGAAAAACTCAATGGACCAGGGTACTAGGTGAGCCCAGTATTCTTTATGCAATGCTTGTATAATGTGCACGGTGTAGGGCCTGACCCAAAAGGTCATCACTTAGGAAGAAGCAGCCAGAGAAATCCAGGAATTTGGCTGCTATCTTTCTGAAAAAGCCAGAACACTAGGAAATGAATGTTAATTTGGAAAGAATCACCTTCTTTCAGAACCTTCAGGGATGCTGGCTCATCCTGGCTCCCATCAATTGGAAAGTAAACCAGTTGGTGACCCAGTCAGTTGGCCTCAAAGGATTTATCCCTGCTGGGGCACCAGGCCTGTGATTACATCACTGTAAGGGACCCTCAGTGTGAGAACACTCTCCACCAAAGGCAGACTGGTGACTCCTGGAATTTACTCTCTTAGAATGTTGGCTGGAGGCCCAGAAAGGCAAGTTACTGGTCCATGCTGACCTAGTCATTATGTTTTAGGGACAGGACTTGGACCAGGCTTCCTGACCAATACTGGCTATCTGTCTAGCGTTCCTGGTCAAGACACATTTAATCTGTGTACTTGGGGAAGGATGATTTCACCCAAAGTCTTTGGCCATATATGTCATTTCAAAACAATCCAAGACAGAATCTCTATATCCTGTAGCTGAAGTTAGGAAGCAGAATCGAGCATGTGAAAAATCCCCATGTGTGTGGACTTCAGCTGGATCACGCTGATTGTGTCTTCTTTCTGACTTCCTCTTGGAAAGGCTCAATAGGTCATTGTCACATAGAGTATCACTTGGATAAGTCACATGGCTTCTCAGTGACACAGAGAATAATCTAAGCCTCTAAATTATACATGAATCTCCATTCTGGACTGAGCTGACAGAAGGACCATTGGATTGTCATGTCCACCATTATGAAATCGTAAGTCCAGACCAGACCAAACCAAACAGGACAATCAAATAAAAACAAGAAATTCCTCTGGATGTTTTGCTCCTTTTGAGTTCAAGGTTGCAGTGATTTCTAGAGTATGATTTGTCTATGTGAAGACAGACAGAAAATAAAGAGCTAGCCTGTCAGGGCCCTGCTTGCCCCTCATCCATATACTGATAATAACAACAGCTGACTTTTAGGTAGGGCTGGGGTTGCTGAGTACCACCAGGATCTAATCAGATGCTCACAACAGCCTGTTAGGTACAGTAATAAAAATGCTATAATTCCCATATTATAGATGAGAAAACTGAAGCCCAGCTAGAAGAATGACTTGCCCCAAGTCACACATTTAGTAAAGGTTACTGATGGAACTTAAAGTCAACACTTCTGACTTCAAGGTCAATCCTCTTTCCCCTATGCTGTAATAACTCTCCACTATATTAGTCACAACATTTCTGTTAATTAGAATTAGTTCCAGAAAGGAATTTAAAACTCCCATAAGCCCTCATGGTGAGCAAATTAATATGCCCCATTCCTGGTGTCTGAGCCAACTTGTGTTTCTGGTAGCTGCTCCAGGGCACATAAGAAGTTTGGATGTCATACAGCCAGATTCCTGGGGTTAGCATGTGCTGAAATATAGCATCTCTTCAAGGAAAACCAAAAATGGAGTCCCTAACACTCATGTGGAGACTAAACATATATGAGCTCTCATTATCCCATGTCATCTAGAACAAAGATAATCAACCAACTTGCACATTTAATCACAGTGTATTTTTCGCCAACACTATTGGTCACTTTTCAGTAATTTATATTTCATATTTGAAATCAATAATATGTAGAAGGTGCTGATGCTTATTGTAGAGCTGCACACCATCTGTCTCAACACTGGCATTTTGGAGAGGTCTTAGTTGATCATTCACTAAATCACCTTCTATGTAGAGTTTACCAAGAAACCTGAGCCTCAGGGTCCTCATCTGAGAAATGGGGATAATGAATGCAGTAAAGAAGTATAGCTAAATTCACAGAGAGTCAGAGGTTCAAGAAGACTTCGTTCAAGTCCCATCTCTGACTCATATTGTCTCGTGACCTAGAAGTCAAAACTCTTCAGGATCCCCAGCAGCCGTATAAGACTCCAAGTTGTAAAGAAGGTGCTGACCTCCATTTTTACATGATAAAATCGCAGATCCATTAAACAAAACAGAACACAAAAATTTCCGTTACTGGAGGATCAACACACTATACAATTGTAAGCAACACAAAACCCACTGGCTAAACCGAAATACACACTTATGGAATCTCTATATTAAGTCCTCATTTCCCTCCTGGGTTCGGGTCACACCGTCTGTGGACATCTCCACCAGAGTGCGACAGACATCCCCAACTCAATCCGAAGTGTCCCACAGACCTCACTAGGAGCATCTCAAAGCCATGCCTCCTCCAGACTCCCCTATTTGAGCTGAGGGGACCTCAGAATCACTCTCACCCTTGTAGCCATTTTCCAAATTACAGTGATTCTGCTCCCACGTTTCTCTTGCTGGTCCACTTTTCTGCTCCCAAAAGATCACTGTCATGGTTTGAGCCCTCATCATCTCCTGTGTAAATTATTGCAAAAGCCTCCTGGTTGGTCTCCGTGCTTACAATCTCTGCCTTCTTCAATTTGTCCCCCACACCATGACCAAAATCTCCATTCTAACATGCAGGTCTGGCCCGTACCCAGAAACCTCACTGTCTCTAAGATAAGAACCAAACTCTTTAGCATCATATTTAAAATCCTCCATTATCTGACTCCAAACAAACTATAGACAGGGGATTATAGGATCATTAAAGTGACCTTAAAGGTTACTCAGTCCAATTCCATGATTTTACTAATGAAGAAACTGAGGCATAGAGAGGCTAAATGAGGTGACCAGGGTCACATAGCTAGAAAGCACTGGAATCGAAATTTGAACTTAGATTCTTCAATTCCAGTACTTCCAAGTTCAATATTCTCCCCCATTAGCACACACTGCCTCTCAGTAGAACATTATCTATGCATTCCATCCAAGCATCTTGGACTCCAACTCAAGTGGTCTACTATTGATTTCCCAAACTCATGATTCCATCTCCTATCTCCCTCTAAGACTCCATGTAGGCTGTATCCTATCACTTCATCTCTATCTGTAAGAATTCTGAGCTTCATCCAAGACTCAGATGAGCTCAGATACCACCGCTGAGATGAGCCTTTCTCCATCTTCTGAGCTCGGGTGTCCTCTCCTTCCTCTTATCACCTTGGATTTGTTTATCTAGACACATGTTCTATGTCCCCAGTAGAGTGGAAGTGCCATGAGGGATCAAAAAGCACAGGAATCACAGACTTAAAGTTACAAGGAGTGTCCCTGAGTCCTGAAGAAGAAATTTAGGACTGGAACTATTCTTTCAAAACCCAAATGTGATCTTCTGATATGGCCTTTCTTGTTCCCCCCCCACCCCTGCCACTGCTAGTGCCTTATCTCTGAGATTACCTTCCATTTTCACTGTATATATCTCATATATCTATATCTATGTATGTATGTATCTATCTATCTAATATCTATCTGGAGGGGGTGGGGGGTAGGCGTAGGTTCATTGTTGTCTCCCCCATGAGAATCTGAGCTCTTTTTGGGCAGGGATCATTAACTTTTACCTTTCTTTGTAACCCCATTGTTTAACACAGTGTCTGGTGCATAGTAAGCACTCAATAAATATTTGTTGGTTGCTTTTCATTTTCATCCATTCATTTCCAGTGCCTGGGCACTCAGGACAAAGGCATTAATTATGTTTGTTAAATTGTTGAATAATGGCCTTTGTCAATGAGAGTAGGCCAATATGTATGGCAGAAATCAAAGCAGAAGCTTATGAAATTAATGCTGTACCCAACATATAGCCAAAGAATTCTTCCCAACAGTGTCAGTGGAACATAAGGAATCCCAACTTTCCCAATGTCTATAGATCAGACACATGATATCTGTCTGCTCAGGCTGCTTAGGGTTACATCAACGGTCCTCAAGTATAGCTGTACAAGAAGCAGTTACCTTGGAGAGGATATGTCAGTCAAAATATGACAGAATAAATCACAGGAGCTGTCATACCCTTTCACTACACCTGACATTAAGTCATCCTCAAGACTCCCTTGGCAGTGAAACTCAAGATCTGTGCCATAATCACAAGGTCAATGGCAAATTACCTGAGGATATTCTTGGTCCCTGTAACAGCACGCTTAAATGGATGAATTGTGAGATGCAAGTAGGCTTGCATGGTGGTGTATCAATGCTGAGTAAACGTGTTTCCCAGAACCTGGCCTGACGCCAAAGACATCGAGGCCACCAAACATTTTTCAACATCGTAATCATCATCCCGGTCATCTTGCTGGAAGGTCAATCATGAAAGTGTTGGGGTGTCTCCTTCACACAGAAGCTTCCATTCATTATTAGTTGGGGAGGCCAGACAAAATCCCTGAGTCACAAGTTAACCAGAAATCAGAAGAATTTTTTCACCATAACAGTTGGACTATAGGAAATTGTCCACAGATTTCTCAAGCCCTTCCCCAACAAAAAAGGATCTAGAATAATTCAATATTTTTTCAACTTAAAAACCAGGATCAGACTTCTGGTATCAAGATGGCAGAGTGAGGAAGGAGCCCTCTGAAGCCCTCCCAAATTTCCCTCCAAAAAACTAGAAAACCACCTCAGAATTGATCTAGGAGCACAGAAGCAGATTACCAGCCCAGCAGGAACTGTCGGCCTCACTGGGGTGGGAGGGAACAAGGTCCAAGAGCAGCAGCATGTGTGCCAGCCTCACAACAGGGGGCCTGAAGCACAGCTCCAAACATGGGTCGATTTACCATTCAAGGCCCAATCCTCTTACAAAGCAGCAACCTCCTAGGCAAGTGAGTAGTCTGTGTAGCACAGCAATGTCTCACCCCAGCGACCTTACCCCTAGCACAAGCCACCAGTGAGGCCCTGACCCCATTGCTGGCTAGCAGCAAAGCCCTGCTCTGGGGCCTGCCATCAGAGAGACCCACAGCAACCCAGAATCAGGACCCCACCCCTGAAGCAGATCAGTAGCTAAATTCCATGTCTAGGGGATGCCAATAGGGAGGCACTCCACCCCCAGAGCAAGCCAGAAGGGAAGGCTACCCTCCAGAGAAAGAAAGGAAGCTAATCTCTGAAGCCCAGTGAAAGCCAGCAGTAAAAACCAGAGCCCCAGCCCAAAAAGCTTGGGACAGTGGAAGATCAGAGCCCAACTCTCACGTAAAAACATCAAATCTCATGCACGTGTACACACATGGCAGAAAAACATTAACAAAAAACAAGACAAAAAAAAGGAGCTTGACTATAGAAAATTACTATGGTGATGGGGAGGATAAAGGTACAAACTTCGAAGAGGACAAAATGGCTAAATGTGAAAACTCAAAGAAAAATGTAATTTGGTCTCAGGCCCCAAAAGAATTACTGGAAGAGCTTAAAAAGTATTTTTAAAATCAAATTAGAGAAGTAGAAGAAAAATTGGGAAGAGAAATGAGAGTAATGCAAAAGAATCATAAAAAGGGGTCAATAGGATGGGAAAAAAATATACAAAAAATTGCTGAGGAAAATAACTCCTTAAAAAATAGAATTGGCCAAATGGAAAAGGAAGTACAAAATGTCACTGAAGAAAATAATTCCTTAAAAATTAGAATTGAACTAGTGGAAACTAATGACTCTACAGTACATCAAGATACAATGAAACAAAAATGAAAACAGTAAAAAAAAAATTGAAAATGTGAAATTTATCATTGGAAAAACAACTGACTTAGATGTATTTTCATAGGCCTAAAAGAGATGATATAAGAATTATTGGACTACCTGAAAACCATGATTAATTAGAAAAAAAAAAGCCTGGAAAATATCTTTCAAGAAATTGTCTGATATATTAGAACCAAAGGGCAAAATAGGAATTGAAAGATTTCACTGATGACAGCCTGAAAAAGATCCCAAAATGAACACTCCCAGGAACATAAGAGCCAAATTCCAGATCAAAGAAAAAGTACTGCAAGCAGCCAAAAAGAAAGAATTCAAATATTGTGGAGCTATGGTCAGGATTACACAGAATTTGGCAGCTTTCACGTAAAACAAAACAAACAAGCAAATAAACAAAAAACTGGAGGGTGTGGACTATGATATATCAGAAGGCAAAGGAGTTAGGGTTACAACCAAAAATCACCTACCCAAAAACTGAATATAGTCTTTCAAGGGAAAAATAGATATTTAATGAAATAGAGGACTTTCAAACATTTCTAATTAAAAGACCAGAGCTGAATAAAATAATTGACCCCCAAATACAAAACTCAAGGGAAACATAAAAAGGTAAAAAAGAAACAAGAAAGAGAAAACGTAAGAAATTCAATAACACGAAACTGTTTATATTTCTATATGGCAAGATAATATGTATAATTCTTAACAATTTTATTAGCATAAGAGCAATTAGAAGGAGTACATGTAGACAGAGGGTGTGGATAGAAGGTGAGTTTGATGTGATGATATCCTCGAAAATAAAGAAGTGATAAAGAAAATTGTACTGGAAGGAGGGGAGAGGCTGAATGGGGTAAATATCCCACATAAAAGAGGCATGAAAGAGCTATTATAATGGAGGAGAAGATGGGGGGGGGCAGGCAAAACTTAAATCTTACTTTCATCAAAATTGGCTCAAGGAGGGAATAGCATACAAATTTAGATGGATATAGAAATCTACCTTACCCTATAAGGAAGTAAAAAAGGGATTGGGGGGGGGGCGGGAAATGTGGGCGCAGAGCCAAGATGGCAGAGCAAAAGCAGGGACTTCCTTGAGCTTTCTCCCAAACTCTTCCAAATACCTGTAAAAAATGACTCTAAACAAATTCTAGACCAGCAGAAGCCACAAAATGATAGAGTGAAACAAATCTCTAGCCCAAGACAACCTGGAAGGTTGACAGAGATGGTCTATTGCACTGGTCCAGGTTGGGCCATGCCAGTACAGACTGGGCCCCCCAGCAAACTTGGAGCAGGCCTCAGGGGACTGAATCATTGGCAGCTGTAGCAGTTTCCAGACTTCTCAACCCACAAACACCAAGAACAACTTAGAAGGTCAGTAGGAAAGAGCTGTGGGACCTGGATGAGGGAGGAGCATGGTCCAGCCCCATCCCTAGGGTGGCAGAGGTGGTGGTAGCAGCAGGGGCTGGTTCTGGAGTTCTAAGCCCACAGACAGTCAGGGGATTAAGTGGCTGATCAGAAGGGGATTGCAGGGATCTCTTTACTGGTGCTGAGATAGGATTCTCTTGCTTTGCACTGCTTGGATCTGGGTCACAATCCTGAGTGGTGGTCTTGGGGTGAAGAGGAGTGCTAGCATGGCAGACCTTTTGGCAGTGGTGGAGAGGAAATCCTCCTCATGGTTCCAACACAGAAAACAGTGCTTGTGGTCACTCACAGACCAGAGTGCAGGCCAAAAGAGGAATAGATACCTGTCCTTTAATCATACCACCTTGGAAGAAATGAAAATTTATAGGCTCCTAGAAATGTTTCTGAAAACAGCTTCACAAAACCCCTGAAGCTTGGGACAGTACAATCTCTACACTGGAAGCAGAGTCCTACCTTAATAAAGAGTTAAAAAGTCAAGTAATCAGATGGGAAAATAAGCAAACAGCCAATAAAAACCCCTCAGACTACAGAATCTTACTTTGCTGACAAAGAAGATCAAAACATACAACCAGAAGAAAACAAGAAAGCCAAAGCTCCTATATCCAAAGCTATTACGAGCTTCCGAAGCCTCGTAACTATGCTCGGGGTTCCCCCCAAGCCCCAGGGCTCTGCCTAAGCAAAGGACCTGATCTCACGGACAATGTACAGGGCAGGAGCCAAACAAGATGGTGAAATGACTCCGTTTATTATTTCAGCAAGCAGCACATTTATAGCTTTAGTGACGCAGGTACGTTCTTTGGTTATGTGGGTGAAGGACAGGTGAAAATTCAATACACCTGGGTCCTAGGACCACCCCGACTCCGCCTACTCTCCTCCCCTTCTCTTCCCGCGCTACCTGAAGCTCCCTGCAGGCAGGCAGTCCAGGTAAAGAACCAGAAGTTCCACATGCTCTGCCAGAGAGCCGGATGTTCCACGTGGTCAGGTGGGTCTGGGCTTGAGCAAAGACCTCGAATTGTCAGGGAGGCAACAAAGGCGAGACCCCTCCTCCTGGCTCCACCCACATCCCAAAGCCCTAAGTTTATCTCAGCAGGCCCCTGAGGCTGGAGGTCTGAGGAGGACAGGGCTCAGCTCTAACGCGGCCTGCAACACAAAGCCTCCAAGAAAAATTATGAATTGGTTGGAGGCTATAGAAGAGCTCAAAAAGAATTTTAAAAGTCATGCAAGAGAAGTAGAGGAAAAATTGAGAAGAGAAATGAGAGTGATGAAAGAAAATCATGAAAAACAAGTCAACAACTTCCTAAAGGAGAGCCCCCCCAAAAAATGCTGAAGAAAATAACACCTTAAATAATAGACTAACCCAAATGGCAAAAGAGGTTCAAAAAGCCAATGAGGAGAAGAATGCCTTAAAAAGCAGAATTGGCCAAATGGAAAAAGAGGTCCAAAAGCTCACTGAAGAAAATAATTCCTTCAAAATTAGAATGGAGCAAATGGAAGCTAATGACTCTATGAGAAATTGAGAAATTGAAAAAAAATAAAAAGAATGAGAAAAAATAGAAGACAATGTGAAATATCTCAACGGAAAAACAACTGACCTGGACAATAAGTCCAGGAGAGATCATTTAAAATTACTGGACTACCTGAAAGCCATGATCAAAAAAAAAGAGCCTAGACATCAACTGTCAAGAAATTATCAAGAAAAATTATCCTGATATTCTAGAACCAGTGGGGAAAATAGAAATTGAAAGAATCCACTGATCACCTCCTGAAAGAGATCCCAAAAAGAAGACTCCTAGGAATATTGTAGCCAAATTCCAGGTCAAGGAGAAAATATTGCAAGCAGACAGAAAGAAACAATTCAAATATTGCAGAAATACAATCAGGATAACCCAAGACTTAGCGGCTTCTACATTAAGGGATTAAAGGGCTTGGAATATAATATTTGGGAGGTCAAATGAGCTAGGATTAAAACCAAGAATCATCTACTCAACAAAATTAAGTATAATCCTTCAGGGAAAAAAAGGATCTTCAATGAAATAGAGGACTTTTAAGCAATCTTGATGAAAAGACTAGAGCTGAATAAAAAATTTGACTTTCATATACAAGACTCAAGAGACACATGAGGGGGTAAATGAGAAAGAGAAATCATAAGGAACTTATTAATGTTGAACTGTTTGTATTCCTACATGGAAAGAAAATATTTGTACCTCATGAGACCTTTCTCAGTATTGGGGCAGTTGGAAGGAATGCAAACACAGAGACACACATACACACATATACCTATACATATACATATGCATATATACATTACATACATGCATATATTTCTACATGGAAAGATGATATTTATAACTCGTGAGACCTTTCTCAGTTACGTTTGTGTGTGTATATATACAGACAGACAGACAGATAGAGAAAGAAAGAGAGATAGGTAGATAGATAGATAGATATAGACAGAGCCCACAGGGTGAGTTGAATATTGTAGGGAGTTAGTGCCGACCCTGGGGCTGCTCGGACCCTAGCGCTTGGCCTGTTTCCTGGGTAATACCAGACAGGCTTAGTAGGAGTTGGAACGGTAGGCACCCAGAGGAAAGACTTCCATCCCTAGCAGCCCCCCTAACAGCACCCCCTCCTGCTCTGATAGCCATCCTTTCTCATGCAGGCAGAGTCCATCCACCAAGGACTCACAAGCCCAGTAGGAGGAAGCCAGCTGACCATTACCGAATGCTCTTGAACCAGTGCCTAACACAAACATGCTTTAATTAATGGGAAATTCTTGGATACTTTACAAGGGCATCCTGCCCCATGCCTCACATAGCTCATACAGTATTGATACCAGTTTGTATCCTGCCTGAGCCTTCCCATGCCTCTTTAGATACTGTAGAAACAGCACTCCCCTCCTGTTCCCAGCCTTCCCTGTCACTGTAGAATAGCACTTCCCTTCTGTTCCCACACCTTACCACAGCCCTAGTTTTTCCCATACGCTTGTAGGCAACATAGTTTACAATAATCCAGATTCTTCCCACCAGATATCACTACTTACATCTAATCTAAGTGCAACAATACATTACTGAAGCACATCTCCTTTTTCCCATGCTCTCATCCCCTTGAACACCTGCTTCTGCTTATGTAGTGCAAAACCCTATAAAACTGGATAATGGCTTCCAATAAATTGGAGTTATATCCATCTTGGATCCCGCCTCATCATTGTGTACTGAGATAGGGCAACTTGCTGGTCAAGACCCTAACAGAATATGAAGGGAAGATATCTAAAAACATAAAATTAAGGGGTGAGAGAGGATTGTACTTGGAGAAGGAGAAAGAGAGAGGTAGAATGGGGTAAATTATGTCACATAAAAGAGGCAAGAAAAAACTTTTACAATGGAGGGGAAGAGGATGGTGTTGAGAGGGAATGAGTGAAACTTACTCTCATAGGATTTGGCTTAAGGAGGGAATAATATACACACTCGATAGGGTATGGAAATCTATCTTACCCCCACTGGAAAGTAGGATGCAGGAGATGGGGGGTGGTAATAGAAGAGATTGCAAAAGGGAGGAGGGGGTAATCAGAAGCCACCACTTTGATGAAGGACAGGGTCAAAGGAGAGAATAGAATAAATGGGGGGTGGGATAGGATGGAGGGAAATATAGTTAGCCTTTCATAACATGACTATTAAGGAAGTGATTTGTATGACTACACATGTATAAACTATATCAAATTGCTTGAATTCTCAATGAGGGTGGGTGGGGAAGCAGAAAGGGATAGACTATGGAGCTCAAAGTTTTAAAAATGAATGTTAAAATTGTTTTTACATGCAAGTGGGAAATGAGATATACAGACAATGGGGTGTAGAAATCTATGTTGCCCAACAGGAAAAATAAAGGGAAGGGGATAAGAAGAGGGGGTGATAGAAGGGAGGGCAGATTGAGGGAAGGGATAATCAGAATGTACACTGTCCTGGGGGGGAGGGGAGAGATGGGAAGAAAATTTGGAACTTAAAATCTTGTGGAAGTAAATGTTGAAAACTAAAAAGAAATTAATTATACTAGAAAAATCAAAAAAAAGAAAATTGTAGAACATTTTTCCTAAAGAATATTGATGCAAAGTGTTTAAATAAAACAGTAGCAAAGAGATTATTGTACTATAACACAAGAATCATACCCTATGACCATGTGGGATTTACAGCAGGAATACAGGGTTGGTTCAATATTAGGAAAACTAACATTAACATAATTAACCATCTCAATAACAAAACCAAAGGAAATCATATGATTATCTCAATAGATGCAGAAAAAGCCTTTGATTGATACATATTACCTATTCCTGCTTAAAAAGAAAAACACTAGAGAACATAGGAATAAATGGACCTTATCTTAAAATGATAAGCAATATTTATCTAAAACCATCAGCAAGCATTATCTGTAATGGGGACAAGCTAGAAGCCTTCTCAATATAATCAGGGGTGAAGCAAGGATGCCCATTATCACCTCTCTTATTTAATATTGTACTAGAAATGTTAGCCAAAGCAATAAGAGGAAAAAAAGAAATTGAAGGAATTAAAATAGACAATGAGGAAATAAAACTATCACTTATACTTAGAAAATCCCACAGAACCAAATAAGAAAGTATTTGAAATTATTAACAAATTTAGCAGGTTCAGGATACAAAATAAACCCATATAAAACATGAGCATTTCTATATATTAACAACAGAGTTCAGCCTCAAGAGACAGAAATTCCACTTAAAATAACTGTAGGCAATAAAAAATACTTAGTAGTCTGCCTCCCAAGAAAAATCCAGGAACTATGTGAACACAACTACAAAATACTTTTCACACAAATAAAGTCAGATCTAAACAACTGGATAAATATTAATTGCCTATGAGTAGGCTGAGCCAATATAATAAAAATGAAAATTCTACCTAAATTAACCTATTGATTCAGTGCCATCCCAATCAAACTATCAAAAAACAATTTTACAGAGCTAGAAAGAATAATAACAAAATTCATCTGGAAGAACAAAAGCTCAAGGATACCAAGGGAATCAATGAGAAAAAAAATGTGAAAGAAGGTGATCTAGCTATAGCACATCTCAAATTGTATTATAAAGTGGTAATTAGCAAAACAACCTGGTACTGGCTAAAAAATAGAATGGTTGATCAGTGGAACAGATTAGTATAAATTACATTACAGTAAATGACCACGGTAATCTAGCATACGGTAAATGCAAAGATCCAAGCTTTTGGAACAAAAACTTGACAAAAAATTTTGACAAACTTGACAAAAACTGCTGGGGAAACTTGAAAATATAATGACAGAAACCAGGGATAGACCAACATCTCACACTGTGTACTAAGATAAGGTCAAAATGGGTACGGGATTTACACATAAGGGGTGATGCCATAAGCAAATTAAGAGAGCATGGAATAGTTTATGTCAGATTTATAGACAAGGAGGAAAAATTAAGACCAAATAGAGAGAGCATTACAAAATGTAAAGTAGATAATTTTGGTTATATAAATTTTTTTTAAAAAATTGCATAAACAAAACTAATACAACCAAAATTATAAGGAAAGTAGAAACTGGGGGGGAAATTGCAATGAGTATTTCCGATAAAGGTCTCATTTCTCAAACATATGGAGAACTGAGTCAAATTTATAAAAATATAAGTCATTCCCCAATTGATAAATGGCCAAAGGATATGAACAGGCAATTTGCAGACAAAGAAATCAAAGCTTTCTATAGTCATATGAAAAAATGCTTGGAAGCACTATTGACTAGAGAAATACAAATTAAACACCTCTGAGGTACCACCTCACCTCTTTGGCTAATATGAGAAAAATGGAAAATGCTGGATGTTGGAGGGGATATGGGAAACTGGGACACTAATACACTTGTTGGTGGAATTGTGAACTGACTCAACCACTGTGGAGAGCAATTTGGAATTATGTCCAAAGGGCTATAAAACTGTGCATACCCTTTGTTCTAGCAGTACCACTGCTATGTCAATATCCAAAAGACATCTAAAATCAAAGGTGAGGGGGAAGGACCTATTCGTACAAAAATATTTATAGCAGCTCTTTTTGTGGTAGGTAAGAATTAGAAATCAAAGAGATGCCCATCAATTGGGGAATGACTAAACAATCTGTGGCATATGACTGTAGTGGATACGAATGGATGTTATTGTGCTATAAAAAAATGACAAGCAGGATGATTTCAGAAAAACCTGGAGAGACCTACATGAACTGATGCATAATGAAGTGAACAGAATCATGAGAATGTTGGACACAGTAACAGCGATACTGTTCGATGAAGAACTGTGAATGACTTAGCTATTCTCAGCAATACAATGATCCACGACAATCTCAAAGGACTAATGATGAAGCAGACTATCCAACTCCAGAGAAAGAACTGGCATCATTTGAATACAGACTAAAGCATGCTATTTTTCACCTTCTTTCATTCAAGTCTTCTTGCACAAAACAACTAATATGGAGACATTTTGCATGATTGCACATGTATAACCTATATGTGACTGCTTACCATCTCAGGGAAGAGGGAGGGAGGGATGGAATTTGGAACTCAAAACTTTAAATAAAAATGTTAAAAACAAAAACAAAAGCAGGAGCAGCCTGGTGTCTGAGAGTTGCTAGCACTGTTACCATTGCCTAGCAACTTTCTCTCTCTGGGTCATCTGTGGAATGGGGAGGAGGGTGATGATGATGATAACTGGACCACTCTATCAATGTATTTGGTGATTAATTGGTGACACCAAGAGGCGTCCAGTGCAGAGCCTGCTTCCTCCATTGGCTAACATTTACATTGCCCTTTAAGGTTTGTAACGTGCTTTGTATATTATTTCATTTGATTCTCTCAACAACTCTGTGTGGCAATTACTATGATTATCCTCATGTCCCAGATGAGGAGACTGAGGTTGAGAAAAGTGATTTGCTCGGGGTCATGTAGCTATTGAGTACCTGAAGGGGGCCTGGAGCTCACCTTATCCTGACTCCAAGTTCCATGCTTGAGTCCCTGGACTACCTACCTATCTCATAATTTGTAGTGGGTCTTTCCCATGGGATTTGTGTGAGGATGAAGTCAGATCATGTATGTCAAAAATGTTCTGAGGACCGTAAAGTCAAATCTAAATGTCAGCTGCTGTTTTCATCATCATCATCATCATCATCATCATCATCATCATCATCACCATCACCACAACCACCATCATCATCACCACCACCACCATCAGCATCATCACTACAACCACCATCATCATCACCACCACCACCACCACCAGCATCATCACCACCACCACCATCACTACCACTATCGTCATCATCATCACCACAACCACCACCATCATCACCACCACCACCATCAGCATCACCACCACCACCACCACCAGCATCATCACCACCACCACCATCACTACCATTATCATCATCATCATCACCACCATCACTACTACCACTATCATCATCATCACCACAACCACCATCATCATCACCACCACCACCATCACTACCATTATCATCATCATCATCACCACCACCACCATCATCATCACCACCACCACCATCACTACCATTATCATCATCATCATCACCACCATCACTACCACTATCATCATCACCACCACCACCATCATCTTCATCCTCATGAATGTCATGAGTAGAATATCATATATTACAAATGAGGATTTAAGAAGATTCGGATTAAAGGGTATCATTAAAGAATCCTTAGAGTACAAAGAGATGGGCCTAAGCCAGCCTGTAGCCCTCAGTGCACATCACATCCCTCATTAGAATGTAAATTCCATTAGAACAAGACTGTTTTACTTTTTCTTTTCCTCACTTCCACCCCCAGGGTCTTGCCCAATGCCTGGTACCTTGCAACCACTTAATAAGATCATAGAATCAAAGAGTCAGAGCATAAAGTGACCCCAGGAACCATCTAGATCAATCTCCTCATTTTACAAAAGGCCAAAATCACACAGACAATAAGTGTCAGAGGAAGGATTTTCCCTCAGTTCTTTTCAGGGCTCTAGTCATGGCACCGCTTTGATGCCCTGTCAATGCTTGTTGAGTGACTCGGATAGGGCAACAGTGAGAGACAACCAATGGGGAGCTTGCTTCCTCCATTACTGCCCATGCAATGTTAAAATAATTAAAGGAATTTATGGTTATAGAATTTGTGAGTCAGAAAGGCTCTCAAGGTTCATGAAATCCAACCCATAGTTGAAAGGAATCCTTACACAAAGATCCATCCGTTTCTGCTTAAAGTCTTCTTCCTTGGAGGACTTCTAATTTTAAGATCTCACCCATCCCAATGGGTGGACACTATGTGGTAACCCTACAGGAGGTCACTCAGGATGGGCAGCAGTGAGTGGGTTAGTCCATTGAATCTATCAAGGCTTTACTCAAAGTTTTGAGACTACCAATCCATGGATATATTTGGACACTAGCATTAGCATCCAGCCACTGAATTATTTCACTGGAAAGCTATAATATTAATGTTCAACCGTTGAATTCTATCATTTTAAAGATAAAAGTGTGTGTGTGTGTGCGTGTGTGTGTGTGTGTGTGTGTGTGTGCGTGTGCGTGCGTGTGTGTGTGTGTGTGTGTGCGCGTGTGTGTGCGTGTGTGTGTGTGTGTGTGTGCGTGTGTGTGTGTGTGTGTGCTCTTCTCTGAGGAGAACTCGAGTTATCTCTTCAGGTGGAGCACCTACCCTTGAAGTCGTTCCACATGGCCAGGGAACTCCACCAACAGTAACAATACTAAGACCGAAGGGAATGGGGAAACTTCTGGAAGACCAGACTGTTACCTTGAATTCATTTGGTATATTTTTTATCTGATTACACAGGAGTTTGCTGTTCCCTGAAGCCCTCTGGCTACACGATGTCAGCTCTTTAAGGCCAAGGACCATTTTAATTTTGTCTTTTTAAAGATTCTTGCCCCTAGCCTAGAGCCTGACACATAGCAGACACTTAATACAGGCTGGGGATGCCCACAGTTCTCTCCCTCCTCATCTCCGCCTCTTGGAATTTCAGGATTCTTTCAATATTCAGTTCAAACACTACCTTTGACAGAAAGCCATCCGCGGTCCCTTGGGGCCAACGCCTGGGTCTGATTTTCTGTGTTCTGTGTATGTCTACGTACATAAATATCCCCAACGGCATCCAGGGCCACCTCCAGTCACCCTGATCTATGTCTGGCCACTGGCCCCAGATGGCTCAGGAGGAGAAAGTGAGGCTGGTGAGTTTGCACAGCCCTGTTTCACTTGAATCCAATTCACTTGAAAGTTATGATATCACCTTCCCAATGCCACAGTCCTCTTCAAGAATGAAGGGCAAACAACTAGAGGGGCTTGTCATTCCCTTCTCCAGCTCATTTTACAGACAAGGAAACTGAGGCAAACAGGGTAAGTGACTCACGTAGTCAGTTGGCTTCTTTCTGTGGAGAAGGTTCCATCTAGCCAGTGTTGACTCTGCCTATACAGGTACTGAGCACAAATTACAAGGATTGCAGAGGTGGAGAAGATCCCTGGAGTCATCGAGTTCATCCTGAAGCTGAATAAAAATCCCCTCTCAAGATTCCTGGCATGAACTCACTTCGTATCAGCAGTACTCCATATTCACAGTACTCCACATTCACAGAGATGGTCCTTATTAAATGTTTATTGAATTACTGATTGATACCAAAATTTTAAAAATGTAATGAGAAATCGGAATCCCTGAAATCATTCTTCTTAGGTTCTAACTTAAGGAAATTCTATCAGATTTTAGACTTTTTAAGCACCAGACACAAAGTCTTATTTGTGAGGAATGGTAAGGTAGAAGATAAGACAAAAACTCTGAATATAGATTCAGAAAGTTTGCTCTGCTTAAATGAAAGTGGCAGAGCTCAGAATCGCATCTCAAGGAGGCAAACAGCGTTGTAACAAAAAATCCTAATAATGGGAGATGTCTAATCATGGAAATGCTTTGGAGAAAATACTGCTCTGCTGCACTGGAGTTCCTGGTCAAAGGGTCACAGAGTTAGAACTAAGAGGGCCCCTGGTGATCATCTGCTCTAATCTCCCTCATTTTACACATGAGGACAATGAAGCCCTGACAGCACCTTCCACCTCATCTCCATTTAACTCATATTGAGCTGTCTCCCCCATTAGAACAGTAGCTGGGCGGCCTAGTGGCTAGAGTGCTGGGCCTGATGACGAGAAGACTGGAATTCCCATCTTTTGTCAGATGCTTCCTGGCTCTGTGACATTGCGCGTGTCACTTAATGTCTCCACCTCAGTTTGCTCATCTAGAAGACAAGGTCTTGCACTAGATGGCCTCTGAGGTCCCTTGTAGCTCTTGCTTTGGTATATTAGGAGGGTGAGGCCCTTAGACATAGGGATCCTTTTGTTTTCAATTTTTATTTGTATCCCTGGTACTTGCCACAGTGCTTGGCATGTGATACATGCTCAGTAAATATTTGTTCATTGATTGACTTATCCAAGGTCACGTGGGTAACAAGTGACAGAGTGAAACTTTGAATTTAGCCAGGTTGTGTGAAAGCCTTCACACAAAAGACGGACTGGAAAGCACCTCTCAGGCAGGTTGTCGAAAGAAGTCCTGTCCAGGGATCAGTTGGATTGCCTGGCTCTTGAGGCCCCTCCTGACTCTGAATTCACTGTTTAGTGGTTAGATAACACTGGATTGAGGCCTAGCTAGGCTACTTTCTAGCCATGCAGCCTAGGATAAATCCCAACCTCGTGAACCTAAATTTTCTCAAGATATAAAAGGGAAATAATTAAGCCTATACTATGCATCTTCCCAAGGTTGAAGGTCAAAAGTGTCTACAAGCTGTTAAATGCTATATACATGAGGGCTCTGTTTTGGAACTGATGCTCCATGGCTTGAGAAGGGTGGGGAGGCATTACGTGTAGACATGACTTCTGCTGTTTCCTCAGAAAGTGAATGGACGACAGCCAAGTGGAAGTTCTATACAACCACAGAATATTCACTAAGGGGCTCTATCTCCTGAGGGATCTTGAGTGAAAGAAGCAAAAATTCTCTGCCCACTAAACTGGCTAAAGTAGAATTATCTGGCATTTTTCCACTTCTTGATATAACCCAGAGATAGCCTCACAAAAGTTTACTTCATGACTGGTTCAAAGACTAGCTTGACTGAGTGGAGAAAGATGTTATGCAGGGCAGGAAAAAAAATGCTGCATAGAGCCCCTTCATCCATATTCCCTCTGAATTCTTCTCAGCACTTGGTTCCTTCAGAGTTTCTATAATTACATAGCATTCTGTCTTTTCTGCCCCAAATGCAGGCCTCTTTATACTTTTGCTTATTTGATGATGTCTGATCTAACAACAACCCCACTCCCCAATAATAATCTATGTTCTCCACTTAAGAGCTCCAACCAACAGCATTCCACTTCCTCCCCAAATAACCTTACTTAGAGGAAGCAAAAAAGATTATTAAAGTGACAAAGTGATTATTCTTAAAAGCAGTGACCACTAGGGATCATCAGACCACTGAGTCTTCAGTACATCTTTAGACAGCGTCCTAGTGCAGCACTCTAGACTAGGCACTGGGGATATGCAGTTTATTGACCACATGGTTCCTGTCCTCAAGGAAATTCTAGTCTAATATGCTTAGTATCTATATAAGAAAGAGACAACCAAAACAGATTGTACTGTACTACAGAATTTTTAAAAAAAATAAAAGGCTGGACGTATGTTTCGAATCATTAATTTGATGAAAAAAAAAAAGAAAGATAAAGTCCCTCATGTCTGGAAACCATTAGTTTGAAAAGGGTTATATCATTGACTCTCTTCCCAAAGGAGGTCTGAGGACAAAGCTTCTCTTTCCAAAAAGAAGAGTTCAAGTCTTGTCTAGCCTTCCTTTAAGACTCAACTCAAGTCCAGCTTCCAATGAGGGGATCCATCCTGCTTCCTGAGTTGGTCATGTCTTGCCTTACAGTTTTTACTTGGCATTTCCTTGGTATATATTTCATATTTGGTCTTATGCATGCTTGTTGTTAGCCTCATAAGCTCCCCCTGTAAAGGAAGGGCAGGGATTCATTTATTTTTTTCCGTTGTTCACTTCCAAAATAGCACCTAGCACATAAGTAGTTGATGAATGAATGCTTTTTTAATTAAATGATTAATTAGATACCACAGATAGAGAGATGACAAGTTTCAACGTCTATCTTATTCCTACACACAACTAATTCCCCATCTGCATGATGGAGTGACAAGCCAACAGGCCAAAAAGGGAGGAAAGAGACTGAAAGATGAACTGAGAACTCTGACATAATTCTAAATAGGAAATGGAAATCTACCAGTTTGATCAGAAAATAGTAATCAAGAGGAAACTTCACAAGGTCACAGAGCATTAGAATTAGAAGAAACTTTAGGGATTATTCTAACCCAACTTCCTCATTTAAGTCATCTATATTCTGCGGCAGTGAGGTGGCGCCATAGAGCACAGAGTGCTGGGCTTGGAGTCAGGACAATTCATCTTCCTGAATTCAAATCTGGCCTTAGATACTTACTAGCTGTAAGACCCTGGACAAGTCACTTAACCCTGCTTGCCCCAGTTCCTTATCTGTAGATGAGCTGGAGAAGGAAATGGCAAACCACTCCAGTATCTTTGCCAAGAAAACCTTAAATGGGGTCACAAAGAGTTGGAAATAAACAATAACTTGTGCTTAGTCAAGGTGCCTATTGTGCCTACATGGTGTGTTCCTTTAAATTTTGCTTCAAATAAGATCTCAGAATTTTAGTTATATGCCCTTCCTTCCTTCCTTCTTTGTGGTCATGATAGTTTGACACTTGTTTTATTAATAGATATTTGCCTTTTTTTTTTTCAAGATTCTGATTTCATTTTCCCTACCTAGGAGACTTAAAAGTGCAGATTTTACTTACATAATTAGAGTGAGCCCCATCTAGTGGCATTGACTTGAATAGGCAGAAGCAGCCAAGGGTCTGTGAGAAACCTTGACTCTCTCCAGTTGCTTTAACACTTTCCATTGACAGCAAATGTCATTGAATTCTGTTATGTGCAGAGATTTAAAAAAAATGATAGGGCTCCCTTAGGTTATAGGTTATTCAAGCCAGAGGAGTTAGGGATGAATTTTAATTTGGTATAGAATTAATAATGTATATCTTGGGATCAATCAGAAACCATGCAGACATTATGATCCTAACTAGATCACTCAAAGTTTTGTTAGACTAAAACTCCACCCTTAGTCTATCCCACATCTCCGAATTAGAACTAGAGGTTCCTCTTGTCACATTTTGACTGATAAGTGTGAACTGTGGGTCAACAGCGGGTATTGACTAAGGCAGGAGGAAGAAGGAAAAGTCGAGCTATAGACTGTCAGAAAAATCTTTCAAAGATGTGGGTGGTAATGGATGAATTTCATTTGAACTGAGCCATTCTTTGGCTCAACCATTTTTCTTTTCATCCATTTTCCCTGCACTTAACATGAGATTACTCCAAGGTCTGGGCCAAAATACATAGTATTTAAAGGCAGAATATGGAAAAAAACAGGAAAAGGTAAAAGTGAGGGAACCTTTTATTCCAGGGATGCAGAATATATTTTGCCTCTCACCTGCTTTTCTAGAGCCAGAAATATATGTGGTCAGCTTATACTGTTCCTTTTTCCAGTGGTTTATAATGTTCTTAAAATAATGCTTTGGGTGCTGAAATATCTCATATTTCATCTTAGCCTAGAAGCAATTTTGTGGAGAAAAGTCTATTTAAAAAAATCATTTAGCTGAAATATTTGACGTAGGGAAGAAAGTATTACTCAGATATCCTGAAAAAAATATGAAGCAAATGGTATGACCAGATTATTCACATGTGGACTATACATATGCATACATATACACACACGTGTGTATATGTACATATATGTATGCCCATCCTTGTATTAGGGCAGCATGGAACATGTATGTTTTGAATGGCAATTGACCTCATATCTGAAAGAAACTATTCTCTCAGGCTTTATAATCAAGATGCCAAGCATTAGAACACCCACTGGGCAAATAGGCCAGTAATCATGAGACCTCAGTTTCACTTAGGGGCTGCTGGATTAGGAAAGTCCTGTCAAATCCTACCTGGTTGTGTGACTCTGGTAAAGTCATTTAACCTCTTCAAGCCCATTTTCTTCTCTATAAAATTGGGAAAATAATCCCAATAGTCAAAGCCTCAAAGGACTGTTATATCAAGTGAAATAATATGTGTGAAACATGCAGGCTAATACCTGGTATATGATAAGTGCTTAATAAATACTTATTTACGGACTGACTTCCTCAGCGCTTTGTAAATCCTCTTGCACCATTATGTCAGTGGTAGTTATTTATCTTATCTTGGAAGCAGTGCGCTAACATGGAATAAAAGCTTATTAGGCTCAAAAAACCTGGGATCAAATCTCACTTCTAGTGTTCACAGCACAGTTGACCTTGAACGGGTCACTTCCCTTGGCTTTGCTTCCTCATCTATAAAATGGGGCATTGGCGTAGATGGCTTCTGAGATCCCCTTCAGCTCTAGATCTGGGATCCAATGTCTACAGGCACTCGAGCCTCAGGGTCCTTGTCTCAAAAATGAGGGGGTTTGGATAGATCAGAATTTCTTAACCTGGAGGCCACAGACTAAAAAAGCATAGTTCAATTAAAGGGGGGTCTATGAACTTGGAAAGAGTCAGAATAATTACATCTTTATTTGCACTAACCTCTACATTTCCATCAATTATTACATTATTCTGAGAAGAGGTCTGCAGAATTTGTCAGCATGCCAAAGGGGTCTATGATGCACCAAAAAGATAAGACCCCTTGAGCTAGGTGGTCTTTAAAGTCTCTCCAAGGTCTAGAGGTCTATGATATTATCAGTGAACTTGTTCCTTTGATTCCTAGATTCTTTCAAAAAGCACCTTCCAAGTCTCTTCCTAAGTCCCCCATACGGCCCGATCTTGGTTTTGAATCTGCTGAACATCAAACATGAGGGCATGGGAAGGCTCCGTGATTTCCTCAGATGGAGGGACTCCTAGACTGGAAGCTGCTGACCAGAGCAAATCTTGTCTCTTCTGTGCCTTAGCAGAGCTACCTCAGGCCCCAAGGGTCCATGGGACTTGGTCATCCAGTTGGCCATATCCTTGATGGGATTTGAATCCAGGGTTAGCCTAATTGTAGCCATTAACATGCAATTCTGCCTCAAGTAAAAAGCATGGCTTAAAAAACCAAAGTACATCTAGCATATTTTTTCTCCTGTGAAGATTTAAAGGCAAAAATGTAAATTTTCCAAAACTTCGTCCTCTCCCTTGCTCTGACACATTTCCATTTGTCTTTGTCTGTTGTTGAAGGAAACGTCAGCAACAACATCACAGATGGCTTTCTTCTCCCTGCACGTGTCTCCTCTGATTTTTCACTCACCCATAATGCTCTAGTTTTCAGCCTTTTTTTAATGTATTTCTCTTAAGGAGCAAAAAGATATAGTCATGTACTCATAGAACAAAATGTTATTTTTAGTGTAGAAAGAAAAAAATAAGTCTATGAAAGGCATAAAAAAACAAATATTTCGAAAGCTCATTTTTCTTTCTAGTGATTTTTTGGTGACCAGTTTTATTTTCCTCATCTCCAAATATTGTGTCATTTCCCATCACCAGGTTAAAGACATATTAAAAAGCAATGAGCTCTCTCAATGAGAAATTTAATGTTAGTATAATATTCTCTTCCCTCAGGACCGAAAAATAGTTTTTAAGATTTAATTCCTGCTTCAGAAGGCAGAGGTGGAGTGCCTGAAAACCATTTGTCTCTGGGAGGCACTTAATAAATGCGCTGATTGCTTCTCATTGATTCAGCCTTCTCAGAGCTGCCAAGTCAATATTCCTAAAGCACAGGTCTGCCCTGGCCCCTCCTCTCCTCCAGGAGTCCTTGTGGCTCCCAGCTGCCCCAGTGCAACATGAGGACTCCTCTGACGGGCACTGAAAGCCTTTCAGGATCTGGCCTCAGGCCACCAGCCAGGGTGACGGCCTAATGCTCTTCTACGGACATCCGATGTTCTAGTCCCAATGGCCAGCCTCCTCCGGACAGAGGCAGACCAAGCATGCCCTGTGCTGCATGCAGCCCTCTACAGGGCCTGATCACTAGGGCAGCGGTGCATCTCCTCCTCATCCCCCCTCCCGGGACCTCCTTCAATAGCCGCCATGTTCCTTTTTTGTCATCTTTGATAATCCAGCGGGGATGTGAAGGAACCTCAGACTTGTTCTAACATAGTGAAAATAATAAGATGATGACGATGATGATAAGCATCTGCTTTGTGCTTATCATGGGCCAGGTGGGGTACAGTGATGATCTCGTTAGACCCTCACAACAACCCTGGGAGGTAAACATTATCAGCTCCATTTTACAACTGAAGAAACTGAGGCAGACAGGTTAAATGACTGGTCCAGAGTCGTGCAGCTAGTAAGTGTCTGAGGTTGGATCTGCAATCAGGTATTTCTAACTGCAGGCCCCAGATCTATCCTCTGGGACACCTACCTGCCCTGACAGGAATTTCTCTTCTTATTAGTAATCTGGAAGTCACTTTTCCCACATCGATAGCGGCTTTTCTTCTTTGGAGAATTGCCTACTTTTGTTGTTCAGTCGTTTCAGTGATATCATACTCTTCATGACCTTATTTGGAGTTTTCTTCATGGCAGAGATACCGGACTGGTTTGCCATTTCCTTCTCCAGCTCATTTGACAGATGACCAATCTGAGGCACATAGAGTTAAGTGACTTGCTCAAGGTCACACGGCTAGTAAGTGTTTGAGGCTACATTTAAACTCCTGAAGATAAGTCTTCCTGACTTTGGGCCTGGCACTCTATCCAGTGCGCCACCCTGCTGCTCTAAGCTGTTTATATCCTCTAACTATTTACTATTATGGGAAAGGGTTCTTTTTCTCACACATTTGAATCTATTTTTTATGATGCCAGGATAGTAAATATTTTTCAGAGAAATTTGTTTCCAGCCTTTCCCCCCCAGGTAATGACAACAATTAAAATGGCTTAACTTTTAAAGTCTTTATATACATACGCACACACAAATTGTACACATATGTACACATACACATATACACGCATATATACATATATAAAATATCTGTTTTATTGTATATTTATCATAAAATTTTTAAGGTTTGATTTTATATACGTGTGTATATGTATGTGGTATGTATACACACATATATCATCTGTGTCTATCAATCAATCTATCTATCCTCTTATTTGATTTTCACAATGATCCTTGGAAGTAAGTCCTATCATTATCCCCATTTTACAGGTGAGCAAACTGAGACTAAGAGTAGTTAAGTGACTGGTTCAGGGTGATACAGTTGGAAGTGTCCAAGGTAGAGCCATTAACTATTTGCCCTCTAATTTAAGTTTTATTGATTTTGTTTGTGCAAAAGCTATTCCATTATACGGAATAGAAATGATATTTCTTGCGATATTCTCTATCTTTTTTTGGTCAAGAGCTCCTCCCCTTTGTATAGTTTTGGAGGGTGTTTTCTTCCCTGCTCCTTAAATTTGCTTTTGCTCTGACTTTTCATGTCTATGTCATGTATCTAGAGATTATCATGCTAAATGATATGAGACATTAGCCTGAATCAGATTTCTTTCAATTATTTTTGGTTTTTGTAGTATTTTTTAAAAGTCAAATGCTTAGTCCTTACCCTAGTATTTGGGGGTCTCTGGTCTTAGCAAACCATGTTATTACGATTACTTGCTTTGTATCAAGTGGGCCTCGCCGTTCTGAACCCTCTCTGTTCTGATCACCTTGACTGTTTATTAATCGGCCCCCAATACTTTTGGTGATTATTGCTTTTTAGTATAGTTGGAGATCTGATACACCTAGGCTCTCTTCCTTCCTACATTTTCCCATCATTTTCTTTGATGTTTGTGATCTCCCCCCGCCCCCCCCCCATCAACTGTGTTAACATTTTTTGTCTTGCTCTATAAGGAATTGTTTTTGATAGTTTGCTAGGACACAGAGTAAATACATTAATGAGTAATGTCACTTCTGTTATATCAGCATGGTCCAGTCATTTTTTTCTATCTCTTAAAATCAGATTATCAATTTATCAATAGTTTTTCTTTTCTTTTAAAAACAGTTCCTCCTTACACTTATCAATACAATTTTAAAAAATTTCTTTCTTACTCTTTTTGATTTTCAGAATTTGAATTTTTGCATTTAGTTAAGGTTTCTGTGTTTGCTGCTAGTCTAGTAATTGCTTAATAAATGCATGTTTTTGTTGCTGGTTGTGATTGTTACTTGTACATTTCCTTCTATCATATCCCATTGTGACTTTACCTGTTTTTGTACCTTAGCTCCTCACTTTACAAAGGAAGTGATGGAAAGCACATAATCAACACAGTGTTATTGTTCAGTCATCCAGTCGTGTCTGACTCTTTGCCATCCCATTTGGGGTTTTCTTGGCAAAGATACTGGAGTGGTTTGTCATTTCCGAGGAAACCGAGACAGAGTTAAATGACTTGCCCAAGGTCACACAACTAGTAAGTGTCTAATCTTGAAAACAGGTCAAGGAGAGATGAACATTTTGTCCATAGAATCTGAATACTATGTTTCAAAAATCATAAATAAAAGCTATTCAGATTTATTAAAAACCAAAGGACTAAATGAAAAAGGGGGAGCGGGGAGAGAATCTACTAGTCATCAAAATGCCAAAATGAAAACTCCTAGGAATGTCATAGTCAAAATCCAAAGCTTACATTAAAAGAAAAAGAAAAAAATGAAAACTTACTCAAGCTTTACCCAGAAAGAGATAGTTCGTGTACCAGGGAGCCATGACCAGAACCACACAAGACTGACCTAGCAATTATAAATTCCAGAAAATATTGCAATATGATAACCCTCTTTAAAAAATGTCCACGATTAACATCCTTCAAGACTGTATATAATCCTGGGGGCAGGAAGGGGAAGGGGGAAGAATTGACCTTTAATGGAATTAATGAAATTTAACGGAATTAGAGGAATTTTAATCATTCCCAATCAAAATACCAGATAGGAACAGAAACTTTAAAATGTGAACAGCAAAAGAGAAACCAAGAAAGGTAGAGACAGTTGTGTAGGTGAAGCCCTCACCTTCTAAGAGGAAGAGAAGGGATAATTCTCCCTAAAGAATATTCATTTCTTAAAGGAACACAAAAGGATGTAAATGAGAGCCCAAGAAACCTGGAGTGGTTCTACTTTATTTTGATCATGTTATGGTGGGAAAGAAGAGGGAGGGAGAAATAAATACACTAGGGAAGAAATGAGGAAGTGGGTAGAACTTGCTTTTTCTCATAATCAGGTTGTAAAAAGAAAAGAATACTCAAACGTTGAGCAGACATTACAAAAAACCTCACTATTATTTGAATTGGACAAAGGAGGGGTGAACACAGACATTTAAACACACAGAGTTTGGTGTACAAATTCATTAAATTCAACAGGAGATAGTCAGGGAAAGGGAGGTGAGACTGAGAGCTTTAAAGAGGAAGGCAAAATCGACATACTAGTCACAAACCAAATAAACAAACTCTGAGTGGTGGATATAGAATGGGAAACCCCAAAGTAAAAGAAAGAAAGGGTTAGGATCAGTGATCAGGGACAAGGAGAGGAAAAGAAGGGGAAGATAGTAGAGAGGTAACACATTTCAGCGGATAGAGTCCTGGACCCAGAGTCAGGAAGACTTGAGTTCAAATGCGACCTCGGACACTTACTAGCTGTGTGACCCTGGGCAAGTAAGTCACTGTTTGCCTTAGTTTCCTTATCTGTACAATAAGCTGGAGAAGGAAATGGCAATCCCCTCCAGTATCTTTGCCAAGAAAACCCCAAACAGGGTTATGAAGAGTCTTACATGACTAAATTATGGCCGAACAACAACACTCCTGGATGTGGAGGTTAGGCCCTGTTTGGTCCTGACCTCAATGTCCTGGGTTTCCACTTCCCTGCTGTGTCCACACTTAGATGACCAGCAGTTTTCAGCATCCCTGGTCCCCTCAATGTCTATGAAGGACGCTGCTTCAACTTTCTGGCCTATTAACCTGAGCTTGTGTTGCCTTCCTTGGTAAGACCCGTCTTCCAGAACCTTCTTTCATTTATAATCCATTGGCATTTGTGATATACCAGCCTATTAAGCTTTATCATTTTCCACACTGTGATTTTATCAATCTAACTCTTGAGGTATATAATTTGATTAACCATTTCAATTCAAGTGGTGGAATTAATAAATATTTCCTGATAAATTACTTTCCCTTTCTCTTTTCTCTAAGGCAACATGGTACTTTTTAGCTCATTGTTCTGTCTTACAAAACTCACCTCATTCTCTATGAACTCAACACTCTAAATGCATCATCAGAGAACATGAATTCATTATCATCCTTGCATAAAATCAATTCACCTAGGCAACAATTAAAAAAAGAAACACACTTTCTAAGTCCTGCATGACCAAGTCCATCCAGTAATTTCATTTGTGAGCATTTTTCACTCTTCTCCAAGGACAGATTCTTTTTTTTTTCTCCATTTAGACCTTTATTCCTTCAGCTCCCAGCCCATTATAACTATTAACAAAGAGCCCTAAGAGAATGAAAGACCATGCTGCATGCCACAGAGCACAGTCAGGGGAGTGTGCAGCCTGACGAGCTCTTTATACTTTTGGCTGCATGTTCTTTCCATAACGCACAGGCGTTTCCACAAAGATCCGTTGCAATTCCTTCTATCTTGTATGTACCAAGCGACTTTGAATCAGTCTATAACTCTCTGATCTTTGCTCCTACCATGTCTTTTCTAAATGTGAAAATGTACATTCTAGACATGAGCAATTTCCTAATTCCAAATGTCCATTCCAGATGAGGGAGAATAATGAAGGGAATGGGTTAGTTGTGTTTGACCTCAAAGTACAGGCGTTTGGGCAAAGTATAGAAGTTTCAACAAGGCAAATTTAGCCTCAATACAAGGGAGAGAGCTACATTCTTACAGTAAGAGCTCTCCACGGACTCTCCAGTTCTCATATTTGTATGCCCCTTGTCTAACACAGTACCTAGTACACAATAGGTGCTCAATAAATGCCTTTTATTGATTGCATGGGAAGATAGTGAGTCCATTGTGTCGGGTGTCTTCAAGAAAAACTAGAAGACCATTTATTGGGGGTATTGTAGACAAATTTCTAATTCAGATTTTGGTTAGACTAGATAGATCTTAGGATCAGAGATATACAGCTAGAAATGATCTTAGGGGCCAACAAGCTAAAATGACCTTAGGCCCTGGGACTTGCCTTTGGTCTCGTCCTACTACATATCTGAGGCAAGATTTGAACCCAGGTCTTCCAGACTTTCAGTCTAATATTGTATTCATCATGCTATTCTATCACAGAGACTCCTCCCCATTAGGACTTTATGTACTTTTAATTTGTGAATGCTTATTTAATCAATTGTCTGCTTTTCCACTTTTCCCACCTCTTGTGGCTTTTTCAATAGATTTTATGCATTTAACCGATTCCTAGTCACATCACATTTTGGCCAAGTGGCATTTACTAAACAAACCCATATTTATTAACGGAGAGCATTTATCACAGAGAAGGCAACTTCCTTGTAGGCCTGGCAACTGGTGAACCTTAGATAATGGAGAAGACAGAAAACAATGACTTTTTAAAATGTGATAACTAGCTTATTCAGCTGGAATTGTCTTTCTCCATTTCTCTGGAAATAAGGCTCTGGCTCCCTTCACAAGACAATGAGGCTACATTATGAAGGTTTAGAGAAAGTATCCAGTCTGCACAGTGACTGTGTTCAATGGGGCATGCAAAGGTAGGGCTAGCTAGGAGAAAGGCTGAGAGATTGATTATAGGTTAATATCAAATAGGTCAATGACAGATAATTTCTGAACCTACTCTGACAGAAAAGACAAGTGATACTTTGAAGGCAAGCGGATACACTCAAGGTATAAATAAAATTCTTGACATTACTGGTGCTCGCTTTCAAAGAATACATAAATTTGGGAGGGGACTGTCTAATGCATGGGATCAGTGATGGAATACTAATAGAAAAAAGTTCCCTAGCTGAGTGGGGAATGGAAAAACAATGAGCCTGGTGCTGTGAAATGGGCAAGGGGCACAGAAGACAGGGGTTTGAATTTTGCATAGATTAGATGACATGGGTCTGAATCATCTTCTAAGCCTGCATCCTATAATTCTGTGAGTCTCCTAGCTAGGTGGCCTTGGGCCAATGAAAGGAACCCCAAAAGCAACCTCAGAGGGACCTTGATCCTCCTACCAATCCCCTTTACAGCATCCCCAACCAATGGTAAGAAGCCGTCACTTGACGTGTGGTGGAGCAGCAAGGGAGCTGACCACAAAGCGATGAGCGCATGGTACCAGGATCAGAGCATGAATCCTGCCTCTCACACTGGCTGCCCACGGGATTTCCGGCAGTTCACGTAATCTCATCTAGCCTGTTTCCTTCTCTGTGAAAGGAGGGGATTAGACTCGGGATCTTTGGATCTGAGGGGCGGCCGCTCCCTTTCCCCATGGCCCCCTTCTGCTCTGGGGCATCTGTGGACGTTGACCTTGATGGGACCCGGCTGCTCCACCAGTCAGATCGCCGTTCTTCACCCAGAACGCGTCTCTTCCTGTGATTCCCAAGCACGGCCTGAACGGCTTTGTCAAATAAATCACTCGCAGTTTCCTAAGCTGGATAATAGTATTAGAGAGCATAATATGACCTGTAATACGTGACTCAGAGGGTTGTCGTGAGGATCAAATTAAGAATGGTATACGGCTTCATCGACCTCCCTATGTCATTATTTTAGATGTTTAATATGGGATATTTAATATGGAAAACTTCCTGGTGACATTTGGGCAAACATTTTCTGGAAAAAAATACCCATGATTTTTCTTTTAAAAATGTATTGTTGATGCCTTTGTTTATCACCATTATTTCTAATAATATTCTGTCATATTCTTCAATTTGAACCCTTCCATATAAGAAAAATATAATGAAGTAAATATCCCTGATAGAAGATTGAATCTGGAAATGCATACAGCATTCAGTCTTAGTAGGCCCCCACCTTTCTACCAAGAGGCCATTACGATCTTCTCAAGCCATGTTTTGGCTTCCCTTCTCCAATTTAAACAAAATTAGAAAGTATATTTTTTAAAAGCAAATGCACCATGTAAGTATTTTCTTTCTGTTTTGGCTAGAAAACCTCAGGGTCTTCCCCTCCCAGATCTTTTTTTTTTAAGCCATTCTTTGCATCATTTCTTATTAAATCTTAATCACTAAATCACTTAGCCCAACTGAGACCTGTTAAAGACCTTAGCTTGAAAAGACCAAGGTACCCCACTGCATCTTGGGCCATCTCCAGTCATCTTGATTGATATCTGGCCTCTGGACCCAAATGGTTCCGGAGGAGGAAGTGAGCCTGGTCACTCTGCACAGACCTCCCTCACTTAAATCCAATATACTCAGATGTCGTGGCATCACCTCCCCGATGTTATGGTCCTCTTAGAGAACAAAGGACAGACTGACAGACAGCAGCAGCAGCAGTAGCAGCATGACACTGTAGAAAATATTCTACTCAAGTAGTAAGTCTCCCATCTCTCAACCCCCTCATTCTCAGAGCTCTTTGGGTCCTAGAGGGTCGTTTTTCTCTTGCCCTCATCATACGTGTGTGCGTATGTACCTGTGTATTTCTGTGTATATGTACGCACATACATATGCATGCATGTGTAGGTATATACGCGTATACATATATGCAAACACACATACATATACACAAAGCATGTATAATACATATACATGTCTATATACTCAGGCACACACACACACATGCACACACGCATGCACACACACTCTCTCGTGCTTCAGAGGAATTTACAAAAGGCCTGCCAGCTTTGGCAATCTCTTTGCTTCACTCAACGACTTATTCACTCACAATATCCAGTAAGAGACTATAATATAAGAGGAAGAGACTTAAAGCCATTTCCCCTCTGAGGTCGTATGATCAAGAGAAACAGGCCTTGGTCTCTGGCCTTTTTACTGGTTCTTTTTCATTCTAGGATTGGGGGGAGGGGGCGGGGTTAGAATCTCCGACCTTTGGAACATCAAAGGTTGGGAGAAAGAGCCACAGGGTAGAGAGGCGGGTTTTATAACCAATACACCACCATGTCCTGAGGATCAAGGAGTGCTCTTTTGGAGGGACCTTTGGGTCCTCAGTCTAGCCGGAGAGCCCACTTGCTCATCATGCTGCACCGGGGTATGATCCAAGTTTTCAGCCTACTCTCACAGAAACTGAGGTGGTATGAGGGAGAACATGCCCTGGAGGTTTTCTTGTGAAATCTTTGTATATTTATGCTTTTCTATATCATTGAAGGAAATGTCTGTTTGTAAAATATAAATGATATTAAGTGGTTAAATAGAACTGGGATGCCAGTTACCGACCCTAACAATAAAGGGGGAAACTCCTGGTGGAGGCTTACTCTCACGGCAGTAGGAAAAATATCCCTTATACCCAACCCCTCGGGGTTATCACTGGAGCTCTGAGAGAAAATATAGTGTGCCGGGCTCTGGGAGAGAGAATCAGAGCTCACCTAGGAAGAATTCTTTTGGCAGAGTTTCCTGGGAAGTGATAAGTTTTATTAAAAACAGCATTGATTAACCCTTTGGGCACAATGGATGTCAATGCCAAAACAGAGAAAGGGAGAAAAGATGGGAAAAAGCCTAGGAGAAGATGTCAGGCTATAAATTGCCTGGGTCAGGGAAGAGGGAGAAAATAGAAGCTTCATGTTCTTCTTTACCTACCTTCTTGTAAGACATTTGAAACCTAAAATTATATAGGATGATTTGGTGAGAATCAGAATGTAGGGAACACTTTGAAATAAATTTGCTTTACACTTTATAAAGCATAATGCTCTAAGCTTCAATGTTCATAACTTTGGGTTGATGCCAGAGTAGAGAGTAGCTTTTTCTTGGACCCAAGCCTAAGACACTGGACTGAACTTCTACCTGTGGTCTTAAGACAACTTCGTTCTGGGAAGGCTCCAACATTTCAGACTAGGTACATTTATCAAAATGACAGAGGGATGGATGGAGAGAAATAGAGTAGAAGCTATGAGGAACAAAAGAGCACCCATTTTTGAAAGGAGTTAGGAGGACTAAGGGAAAACAAAAAAATGTTATCGGAGAAGAGGCATTCATTCCAAGAAGAGCTCACTGCGTCTAGGAGGCTGTCTGTTTTTTGTTGCAAGGGAGATTAAAGTGGATCCTCTAGGCAAGGCCAGAGTCTCTCTGGACATGACTCTGATGCAAAGGCAGGGGTATCTATGAGGTAGTCAGTGAGCTGCTATCTAGACACCGCTCTGTGCCAGGCACTGTGGTAAGTCCTGGGGAAACTAAGAAAGGCAAAAACGGCCCCTGAGCTCAAGGAACTCCCATTCTGACGGGGAGACATGTCAATAACTATGGAGGTAGAAGAGAAGGACAGAGGAGATGGAGTCAATGTCAGATGAAAGACACTAATGGGCTATGGAACCGAGAAGGTAGGAATCGAGCGAAATCTTGAAGAAAGAAGCCAGGGAAGGTGATTGCCTTTGCAAATCTATGAGGTGTCAGCTGGAAAGGGCAAGTCAATCCCAGAGCAGTCTAGCTATACTCTGCAGTATACTTGACACCCTTATCGTAATGGGTGATTATCACTTGCTCTGAAATAAAACAGAGGGAAAACTGAAACAAAACAAAATGAAGCCAGCTAGTTTAATGTGAGGGGCAATAAATTCTTACTCCTCCCTCCTTTTTGAAGAGGACAGGTGATTAGGGGGTAATGAAATCATAGGAAAAACAACAAGAAAACTTTTTTTAAAAATGCACTCAATAAGAAAAAAAAAACAGAAAGGGGCAGTAACACAGTAACACAGTGATTTTGCCAAAACCTTGTAAAACACATACACAAAGATAAATATGTGTATGTGAGCAATGTGGCTTAGTGAATTAAGGACCCAGGGAGAGGACCCAAGAAGAGTGGCTGTGTGAACCCAGGCTAGTCACTTAAAATCTCTTTAGTCTAGGCATAATTCCAAGAGGATTAGTGGTTGAGAAGCTGCTAACCTGCTTTCGTGGAGGGTGTTTCTGGAAGTTCTTTATACCAATGAAATCTCAGGGCTAGTCCCTACCCCTACACACATACAGACAAATGGACACTTATTTCCTAAAGAAAATCAGATATAACTTCCCTGTTCTTGCTATCTTTGGAAAACATGTGTTCATAGTGATCATTCAGTTCCTAATTAGAAAGAAAATACAAGAAAGAAGAGAGAATGCTAGACCAGGAGTTGCTAGCTGGACTTCTTGCTGCAGCTTTGCCACTAATCAGTTTTGCGACTTTGCACAAAATGTGGTCCTGGTCTGCAAAATGAGGGCATTTGCCCATGATGTCCTTTCCAGCTCTATAATTCAATGAAACCACCTGCAAATGATTTGGTGTCTGCAGATTAAGCAGAAACACCTATTTCTCTTGGGGTGGGGAAGACCTAAGACCATTGAAGGGCGTCTCTACTCAGCCCACTCTGCACACCCTGCTAATGAATATTTCCGTAGCCTCTTCCCTCAACCTAGACAAGTTCTAGGATTTCAAATAGGAAGTTCTTGAACTGAAGTGGAAACTCTTCAACATGTCCATGGTCAGGCCACATTTCATTGTCCTCCCAGGCCATCTCCTGGCCAGCTATCTTGCCTTTTCATGAGTTCTGTCATTGTGCCCTCCCATTGCCATCATGTTCGACCCCACCTTTCCCAATTTCTGGAAGCACAGTCAAATCAATTTCACCGTAGCTACTGGAAAGGCTTACAGCAGTCTACTAGTAGGGACCTTAAAGGTCATTTAATACACTCCCCTTGTCTTACAAATGAGGAAGCTGAGATCCAAAGAAGGTAAATGACTTCACTAAGGACACAGAGGTCATTAATTCCTAAGCCAGGATTTGACCTCCTACTCTGATTCTAAATCCTTTTTTCCAGGTTAGACCATCTCTGTCCTATCCCAGCTAATGTACACAAATGGGTCAGGCTTAGCATCACTGTTGTATAGACATCTAACAAGACCATTTAGGCTCTAAAATGAACTAGCCTTAGTTACTTTTTTTTAAAAAATGGATTCAGCAAAGAAACCCCTGAGCCAAGACTATTTGATGAAGAGGATCTGAAGGAGCAGGCCACAAAGAGTACCTTTAAATAGCTTTACACACAGGCAGGGAATCACAATAGCACAAAAGACCATTGGATTCTTAAAGCGAGGCAGCAGAAATCTCATGTTTCTTCCCAGGAGACACAACTGAGGAAAGAGGATGACAATGGTTCAAAGAGATGCCATCTGGACCTTTACAAAAAATCCTAAGAAATGATGGCAGAAGAGCCTCAATATCAAGATGGAAAAGAAAGGTCTGGACCCATCATCAACCATTTTGAGAAGCAGATTTATAGTTGAGCTCTTGGCATTACACTAGTAAATTAGGAAAAAACATGACTTTGTTTAATGATTTGTCACTTATGATAGAAATATATCAGCATCCTGTTTCCATTTTTAAAGCCAAATAGTGAGTTTTGCTTTCCTAAGCAAAAATAGCTCACTTCCCTCTCCCTGCCCCAAAGGTCCTTTATTGAGAGCAATTTTAATAATATTTATGATGATGAAGATGATGATGATGCTAACTAAAACTTATAGATCACTTTGAAGATTATGAGGTGCTTTCTATTTGTTCTTACATTTGACAGGAACTTGAGCAGTGGGTTAGAGAAGATATCCCCAAATGTGGGCTGGGGAAGAGAGGAAGAAATAGGGGGAAGAAGACATAGGGGACCAGAGATAGCGAAGAGATCTTCCCAAAGTTTAGAAGTTGTCTTCAATCAAGCCAGAACATCATGGAAGGTTAGAATGTAAATGCATCTTTGAGATCATTTAGTCCAACCCTGTAATCTTAGGAATTAAAATAACCAAGGCTCAGGGAACTTTCCTAAGTCTGTACAGCAAGCTGAGCTAAGAACTAGAACACACATCCTAGTTCATATATGGGATATTTTAGTAGGAACAAGAAAAGCCTCGAGGGACATGGCAACTATCCTTGAATACATTCATGGTGGCCCTGTTCAAGGACAACGAGTCATTTTCTGCTTGGCCCCAGGGGACAAAACAAGCAAGAATGGGTAGAAGTTTGCATTTGCATTTTCTGAATTATTAGTGATTAAAAATGTTTCTGACTACAGAGAGATTTCTGTTATCCTTGAGAACTTCTTCTTTGCAGCCGTTGACCAATTAGCAATTAGAGAGTGGCATTTATTCTTCTAAATTTGAATCCATTTCTATATATTTGGAAATGAGACCTTTATCGGGTAAATTCGATGCACATACTTTTCTCTAGCTAATTTTTCTCTTCAAATCCTATGATTTGTTTGTGCAAAGAAATACTTAATTTTATGTAATGAAAATTATTTTTTTTAAATTGTGATCCTCTCTATCCCTTTTCTCATGTGCCCTTCTGAAAAGAAGTAAATTTAGGTTTGGTGTCAAGAAAAACCAAACCAAACCAAACTGCTACTAATTTGAGCTGGTCAGACAGGGAATGAGCTGTCTTGAGAGGCTGTGGGCTCACACAGACTCCCCGACACTGATCAGCCAGGATGCTCTAATGCTATGATCCTATAATCAGCTTACCTTAGGAGGTGGCACATTCTCCATTGCAGAATATCTTCAAGTAAATGCTGGACAATCACTCATTGATTATGTTGTGAGCAGATGTTTTTTCAAGTGTGGGGCGATATAGATGGCTACCAATGGTCCCTGTCAAGTCCAGGATCCACATCAACTGCCTTAACCTCAACAACCACATACCTCTAAGCCCCTACTATCCTAGGCATAGGTCATTAATGAATTTACTAGTAAGGTCATATAGAACTGAATAAAATGTACTAAGGCATTAAGAAGATACAAGACACCAACAAATATCTTTTTTTTTGGAGAGGTAATTGGGGTTAAGTGATTTGCCCAGGGTCGCACGGCTAGTAAATGTTGTCAAGTGTCTTAGGCCAGATTTGAACTCAGTCCTTCTGACTCTGGGGCCAGTACTCTATCCACTGTACCACCTAGCTGCCCCAACAAACCTATCTTTTCAATGTAACAAAGCGTCTATAACAGATAACTGAAAGGTAGATTTCTATATCTGCCACATCAGCTGCTCCTTAACAATAAAAAATAATGCCAATAAAACACACTAGGATCATCTGCCTTTCCTTTCCAGTTTTGGACTTTAATCAAATTAATACTGACTTTCCTGTTGAAAAGGGCATGCCAATCACAATCCATGTAACTCAGAAAAGGAAGTTTCATGTACAATCATCTTCTTTTCTATTCTACTATGTTACACAAATGCTAGTTATATTTCTTTAAGTTCAGAATAAAATAAATAAAGTAAAAAAAAATCCTCTCCGGCCATCACTCCACAATATGCATTGTATCTTCCTATAGAACCTAAGCTTTGTGAGTGAAGGAGCTCTTTGTCTTTGGATTTGCAAGCCCCGCTCTGAAGACAGAATGAACACTGTCAATGTTTTGCCCCATTCATCCATGCATCCATTTCCATTTTAACCTCACTGAAATAAACCCGTGAAGAAAGAGCTAATAAGTCAAAAACAAGACAGCTAATAATGACAGTATTAACAACAATAACATCATACACATGGGCAACTCTTAAAGGTTGACAAGGCATTTTCCGGAACATCATTTAATTGGATTTTCTGAGTTGACCTTACACATGTCACACAACTAACAAGTGTCTGAGGTGGGATTGAGCTCAGGTCTTCCTGAGTCTATCCTGGGCTTTATCCACTGTGCCATCCTACCTTGCCACATTTGAAGCTGCCCCCTAGTGAAATGACTTGCCCCTTGAAATAGAAAATTACCATCAATTATTATTGCTCTACAGATCTCCTCATTTGTAAAAGAAGGGGTTGGACTAGAAGACCTTGGAGTTTCCTTCCAGCTTTAGATCCACGAGCCTCTCAATAGAGCTAGACCAGTACTATATTGGGGATGTCACTGTCACAATTAATATTTTAGGTGGAGAGAGGACTGAATAACCCTGAAGGTCTCTTCCAACTCTCCAGACTCTTTCTCTACTGGATTTGGAGACATATTTATAGACACGATGTGGGATTGGAGTTTACCAAGATAAAAATCATTTCCCGTACCAAGTTGGTCTAAAGGCTCCCCAGGGGCCAATGTAGAAGCTACTTGGCAAATGGGGAAGCCTACTGCTAACTCTAGAAACAGGCTACATCTGCTTTAACTAATGCAGCTTGAAATGTGACAACATCTCTCCTCTCTATGACCCATAAAACATGTTAATTAGACAAATGGAAATAATTAAAGGCAAAAGAATCATCAGGCAGATAATGACAAAAATTTGAAAAAAGAAAGAAATGGCCCCATGATTAAGCTCTTAATAAAATGATGTTTCTTTCTGTTCCATAAACACAATTTTTCTTTCATTAATTTGGCCACAATTATGATCTATTGTGGACCAGATTCTGCTCCATTTTTTCTTCTATTGAACGATTTGGAGATGAGTGGTTTTCAATATTGTGCACAAAGTGCCTGTAAACATGTCAGACCTCACATTCCAGTCCATTAATATGGCCCATGTGCTCACATCTGATGCTTTACTTCTTCCTCTTGCAGAAATTATGGCAGCAGCCCTCCTTACTTCCTCTTGCTTATGTTCGTTGACTCAAAGGATCATAGCTCTCCAGCAGGGAGGAACATAGAGCCCATTTAATTCAACCCCCTCATTTTTCAGATGAGGAAACTGAGTGCTGGGATATGAAATAACCTGGCCAGGCTCAAACAGCTAGTTAGTGTCGGAGGCAGGATTTGAATCCAGGTTTCCTTGCCTTGTCATCTAGCAGTGTCTCTCAAGTGACACGGAAGGCTCTCCAACAACCTCCTCCTCGTTTTATAGGTAGGGAAACCGAGGTCCAGGGGATTTTAAGTGACTTGCCCAGGTTCAATCAGGTAGTGTAAGAGAAGAGATTTGAACCTAGATCTTCTGACATGAGTCACAGATCTTTCAATGTAGTTTGCTGTACTCTTCTTTCTTTCCAGCCCATGATATTTTGAAAATTAAGACCATATTTTTATGGCATTTCCAGTCCCCACTTAAATTATAGCAAACTAATCTGCGAATAAAATTAAAACATTCAAAAGAAGGGAAGGTTTTGCAGCATCATGGATCAGCAGAGATGCATGGTGCCTCAATGGTCTATTAGTTCCAATATTCACCAGAAGAAAAAAACCCTTGAAACTGACAAGTGGTCCACCAACCTCTCAACTGTGAGGCATATGATGCTGTGCTAAGAACACTGCCCTTGGATGGAGGGGACCTGAGTCCAGATCCTTATTTTATCATTTGCCACTGGTGTGGCCTTGGGCAAGTCATTTTAACCCATCAACAAGCATTTATTAAGTACCTTCTATGTGCCATATACCTTGGTAGGTGTCGAGGATCCAAAGACAAACATGGAATGGTCCCTCTAGAACAGTTAATGACATATCTTAGTAGAAGGGGTTTCTTCAACCCTTTTTACATTAGTTTCTTCATAAATAATGTAAAATGAGCTGGAGAAGGAAATGGCAAACCAATCCAGTATTTATGCCAAGAAAATCTCAAATGGGGTCACAGGGAGTTGGACAGAAATCAATGAACAAAAAATGTGTGCAGAATTGTCAGGCTCACATAGGAGATCAGCGATAGGGTTTGCAGGTGGGGGTCAGCAGTTTGTGCAGACAGACATCTTCCCTTCCCCCTCTCCCAACCAAATTTGCTTTGGTTTTCAATACTGCAACCAATAGAATAACAAGTAATCAAGTTCTTTCTATGTTTCGGGCACTGTGCAAAGTGTTGGATTTTTTAAGGCAGTTCAGAAAATCTGATGTGTTGCTCTTCTCTAACCTATTCCTCTATTATGGACCTTCTGAATGATTATCCAAAGGCTCAGCTATTTGGGCCTGTTATCTCACAGCAATACTACCTACGCTGATACATAATGGATACCAGAGTGTGAACAAGAGATATGAAAATGTACTTAATGAAGTGAGATAGAAAAGATGGAAAAATGGTGAGTTGCAGAATGTCAGATTTGGAAGGGTCATGAGAAGTCATTTACCCTAATGCATTCCTTTATTAAAGAAAAAAATGCAACTAAGCATCCACTGAACCTCTGACGGAAAATCCCCACTCCTACAGCTCTCCTTCTACTTGTCTGCTCCATCCCTCTTGGGATCCTTGTTAGAATCTTGAACCATACCACATCAAGGCTTTCTTTGTGTCCAAAAGCAATCTCTCCTAGGTCCTAAATTCTTCTTGCTTGACTTCCTTTCAGTGATCTCAGTAGTTCTTATGGTTTTATTCTCATCTCTATTAGCTAACTCCTAAACAGACATATCCAGCCCTTTCTGAACTCCAATTATGGTCAACTGGCATGTCCAGGTGGGTGTGTCCACCTAGAAATCCTACAGGCATCTTGAACAGAGCAATCGAAATCTAACCTCATTACCATTTCCCCAAAACTCTGTCTTCAACCCAAACTCCACATTCTTTCTGGGACGCCGCCATTCCTCCAATCATCCAGATTTATGAAATAGGCGTCAACCTTACTACTTGAAGAAAGGTCTTTATGTCTCCAGTACCTTACGTAGTGCCTGACAACTGACAAGTAGTGGGATAACAGTAACAACAACAACAGTAAAATAATAATCATGGCCTGTGAGCGTCCATGAGAACTCAGCTCCTTCAAAGTCATTGTCCCCCCACAGTCACATGAGACAAGGGAAGCGTGAGAACTACACGTAGTGTTTCATTCCTTTAATGTATTTCACAAGACCATAGACATAGAGCTGAGCAGTCAATTAGAAGACATCTCATTCAACTTCTCATCCTCCAGAGGATTCAACTGAAATCAAGAGAAGTAACCAGCCTAAGGTCACAAAGGCAATTTTAAACCCATGTGCTTCTAAATCCAGAACTCTGCTCGTTAGGCACTGTACATTACACCATACACCCATCTTCCACTCTTTCAAAGAGACTTAAACTAATCCAATGACTTTTAACACTTGACATATGTTAAAACATTCTAAAACTAGGAAGCTGGGCTCATTCATGTCAGAACGAATCCACTACTCTATGTGCCGATCCACTTTTCTGAAGTGGTGGATTGCCTAATGTCAAATGGGAATTTGGTCTGTTGAATACATTGATGTGCAAATATAAGGGTTGGTTAGGGAGGTCTGAAGCACAGGTGGCCACTATTTGAATTAGAAGTATACACTGTCCTGGGGGGAAATGGGACTTACCAGAGAGGGAATGGAACTGTATTAATTATTTACAAACCTCTGTGACTTCTTTGTGTTTTCTGCACTTTTTATAGGGCAAAAATAAAAGTCTTTTTATCTCTGTCTTGATCTAGGAATTCCCAAATAGGAACTATACTCTGAGATTTCTTAGAGGAAACCTTTGGGGAGAGAAGGTAAAATATCCAAACAATTTATGATCTGAGGGCCTACTCCAAGACTGGAATCAATCTACATATGTATAGAAGGAAAGCTGCTGAGTCATGGGTTACCCAACATTAAAAAAAGATCCTTTAATGTGCCTAATTCTGCTTTTAGTTTTTGAAATCACCATAGGCCCTAATTATCTAAAACATAAATGAGTGAAAAGAGGGTAAGACAAATGATGATTCAACTACCAAATATTAATTGCATTGGGGGTAATGTTGAGAATGCATTGATGTCAGCATCATTATGTATAATTTTGTACTTTTGACATAAGAATTTAAAATATTTTATTAGACAAACATATTCTAAAAATGTGCCATAAGCACATTTGAAGTTTTATTTGCTCAAAACTACAGTAAGACCTTTGGGTAATTCTGTCATTCTTTTTCTTTCTTCCTTTCTTTCTCTTCATCCACCTCCCCCTTTACCTATTCCTCTCTTTTCTATGAAATTTGATTGAATATTTGCCTCATTTGAGCCTCACAATGACCCTGTAGAGTTGGTATGTCAGGCATCATCAAACCCCTTTTATAGATGAGGAAAGTGAGTCTCAATGAGTTTAAGTGATTTGCTCCTAATCATACAGCTGGAAAGTGCCAAAGGCAATCTATGAACCTAAATGCCCTTTACTCTAAGCTTACTGCTGTCAGGTTTCTTCTTATGAACAGAAGAACTTTGGAAGAATCCAAGTTATCCCAAAATCAAATAGGCTGCCTCAGTGACAAGCATGAGAATCTCCACCAGAGGTCTTCATATAAATAGTCAATTTTTTAATTCTTGCATTTCGTAAGAGCTCATTTTGTACCTAACATTATCTCATTATCTAATTATTGGGGATAGAATGAGAAGCAAAGGCAGTCCCTGCCTTCAAGGACCTCATAGTCCATAAGATATATATGTGTGTGTATATCTATTACTAGTATGTATAGATATATATAGTATGTATTGTGTGTGTGTACATATATATACATATACATAGTATTTTATCTTTATATATATATATATCTGTATATATATACACACATATATGGAGAGAAAGAGAATATATAGGTATATATGCATGCACGATCCCATTAGGTCAACCTCTATGCATATTCAGATTGGCTCCGTTTTTGTAGAAGCTTATCAAATCATATGCATGTATGTATGCATGCATGCGTGTATTTTGTGTGGTACATATATAGGATACATAGGAGGTAATCTTAGAAGAAGGCATTAATGGTGAAGGAATTGGCCAAGGCTTCTTGCAGAATGTGGAATCGGAAGTCACTTCAGCCAGGATACAGAAGTGGCAGGGAGAACATCACAGTCATGGGGCCAATCATGCAAAGGCTGGATGTGCACACAGTAGGTATGATGCTGAGGCAATGGAATTTCTGGTTGGTCTCAGTAGCCTTTGAGACATGGTAATTTCCTTCTTCACTGCCAATTGAGATGTTTACTTAAGTTATTTGGTCTATTTGGGGGGAGGAGGGGGGGTGAATCATATCTGGCCAGGTAAGGACTCATTAACCATAACTCTTCTTGTTTTGGACCCTCTCTTCATTCATTCTCTTCATTTGACCCTGTTTGAGCTTTTTGTTTGGGCTCACTTTACTGAGAAAATGTCTATTTTTTCAGGAGATAACCTTTGCTAAGAAGACAGAAACATGGATTTCCCATCAAACCTTTCTTGGGTATGACTACAAAAATGTGGAAACTTCTGAAATCCAGCAAGATTAGGCCAAGCTAAAATAACTGTCAAAAGGTTAGGTCAGTAAGAGAAAATTTAATAACAGCATATCAAATATTTACCAAAGCTATTTGCAAAGTTAAATCATTCATGAAAATATATTAAGTAATTTCAAGTAGGCTAACTTTCATGTGAAAAATGAGCATGTGCTTGAAAGTGAACATCCACGAATCAGTAATGAATCAAGCTTCTCTTCTAAGGCCGGCTTCCTTTAAACCCAGCCCATTCCCATCGGTCTTTGCATTCTGGTCAAGCCTTCTCTCACTCTAGTTCTTAACTTCAAGGCTCGTCCTTTGATTTCAAAACGTCTGAAGTCAATGAGGCCTCGCAATGGATCAGATGTACGGTCTAGAAAGAGGAATGGCAGCATGAGAATGCAAAGCTTATTTACCTTCATCTCAAAGCATTTCCAACATTTAAATGCAGCATGAATTTTTAATTGTGCTGATATTGATAGCGTGGGATTTAGTTTTTATGCATTCATAGATCTAGAGTTAGAAAGGACATTAGAAGCCACAGAGATCAATTTCCCATCCAGTATAGAAATTCTCTTTATAGAAGCCATGTCAGAGATGGGTACAGACTCTCCTGCACAATGTCCAGGGATAGGGAGTCTGTTGTTTAGCCAGCTGTCGCTCTAAGCTAAAAAATGAGTGGAATGGATATAGCCCAGAGACAATCCTGGTAGTCTTGCATTTACTGGGGAAAATAAATGGGAAGAAGGACAAAATTAATTACAAGACTTCAAATTTCTGAAATAATATATATACTTTGGAAACACTGGGGACTCATGAGCTTAGCATAAGGCTCTAGGTTTAACCTTGTGGGTATCACCAAGGGTTGGTGTAGAGTAGAATTTGAGATTGATATATGGCAAAGGAAGATACATACTCTAGTCATAAGGAAGAGATTAGAAATAAGAGGAGGTAGGGAAACCCTGTATATCCTGAAGACATATACAACAAAAATAATGAAGGACAGGCTAAGAGGATGGAGGTTGAAGCAGGATCATGGGCCGCCTTACAGGGTTAGATGAAGGAAACAAGAGATGAGATGGTGCGGATTCACAATTTCCTGTGAAACAAAGATAAAGTTATGATAGAGGCAGGTGACGGTGCAGCGAACAGAGCTCCAGGCCTGGACTCAGGAAGCCCAAGTTCAAATCCAACCTCAAATGCTTCCTAGTCATGTGACCCTGGGCAAGTCACTTAAATTCTGTTTGCCCTACTTTTCTCAAGGATAAAATGGAACTAATGATTGCATCGATCTCATAAGGTTGTTGTGAAGATCAAATGAGGTAGTGTTTTGTAAAAGGGCTTAGCACCTCGCCTTGCACATAGTAGGTCCTATGAAAATGCTTTTTCTCTTCCTTCCCCTCATGATGTGGACCTAATTCTATGTATCACAACTCCAGTGGTTCTCGTTTACCTCTTGGATCGAATACCAGCCCCTCTGTTTAGAATTTAAAGTCCATAACAAAATGGCTACAAACTGACTTTCCACCGTCATTGCCGATTATTTCCATTCAAGTTCTCTACGGTCAATCCCAGCTGAGTATGTTGTCATTTCCACATCCCTGGTGCTCATTCCTCTCTCCGTGTTTTTGTACTGGCTGTACCGGCATTCTGGCAATGCTCTCCTTTCTTTCCTGCATCTCTCTGAACTGAAGGTCTATTTCAAACCTCAGCTCAAGAGCTACCTTCAGCATAAAGCCTTTGCAGACCCTCTCAGTTGCAAGGTCCTTTCCTCCCCTGCCCCAATTCCCTTGGGTTTTCTTTCCCGTACTTGATGCTGCCTAGGATGGAAACATGCACCCTGTGAGAACAGTTGGTCTCCTTTTCTGCCTTTGTTTTACAGAGCCTGACATGCAGTACACATTTTAGAAATACTTGTTGACTGATCAGGCAGAGGTCTTTCAGCAGAAGTACAGCGCCCAAGATGTTTTACTTTTTCTTGTTTATTTCATCTTTCAGAAAATAGGAAAAGTGATAGATCCCCAAGGAAGCAGTGCCCTTCTGGACCCAGGTCCCACCAAGAAAGAGAAACGGATGCTTAAAGCGGAATAAGGGGAAATTTGGAAGGAAGTAACTATGTCATTTTCAAGTTCATAATAGATAAAGAGAAGACTGCTGAGTGTAGTATTATAAGGATTTTAGACTTTAGGAAAGAGATTCCAAAACTGTGGAGAGAAATGATGACATTCAATTATCCAAGGGTCTACAAGCAAAGCTAGTCAACAAACCAGTCAAGAAGCTTTTATTAAGCTCTTACGTGTGTCTAGTCAGCTCAAAAGGAAGAGCAGAATGGTTTCTATGAGTATGTGGGATCTAGGGGGAACAGAACAGAGGGGAGAAGGAAGGGTTTAAAACTTGGAAAATGAAGGGGGCAATTAAGAGTATTGGGGGAAGAAGGGAGAAAGAAATGGTCCACTGAGAATGGTTCCATGGAAGGGTATCCTTTTGGTGGAATATGGGGATTCCATGATGGATTTAATATTAGGTGGCAGAGGGAGTTTAGTGCAGTGCTTGGCCACTTCTCTGAGAGTGCTTTGCCTCGATGGATAACATGCTCCAAGAGAAGGTATATATACAAACTCCCAAAGGGCAGTGCAAACCCACAAGGTAGATTGTGGGGAGGGGCTATGGGGCATGGATCAAGAGATGAGGTGGTACAGCCAATGAGAGGAAGAACAATTAAGAGGAGGCAGGCGTTAGAATTGGCCAACATGATTGTTAAACAAAGTGATTTCCACATGAGGTACCATTTCGATCCACATTACTTGCCTCACGAATTGATATTTCCAGAAGTGAGACATGCTTGGAAACAAAAAGGATGATGAGCTAAGATTATAATGTTGATACCACAGAAATTTGTTATTTGGAATCTTGTAGTCCATGAACAACACAAAGACATTAAAGACTGAATAAATAAGGATATAGATCATGAATCAGAAAATAAAATTTCAGAATAGACAGGAGGGAAGAGAATTAATGAAGAGCACAAAACAGGGAGATAAGAGAAAGAAATTAAACACATAAATAAAGAGGAGGGGGAAAAGCTGTCAGTGAGTATGTGATAGTTTACTTAGAAAATCCTAGGGAATCAGTAAAGAAACTAATGAAGACCACTTAGCAAAGCTGTACGTTACCTACTAATATACCTACAAAATCAATAGTATTTCTATACAATAATAACAAAATCTAACTCTAGACAAAATAATATCAAACTTCAATTCTAGGATGAAAAGATTTAGAATATCGAGGGAGATAATGGGGAATAAAAGTGGGAGTGCAGGAGGACTATCACTGCCAGATTCCTTATTATATTACAAAGCAATAATCAGGAAAACCAATTGTTGCTATGTTAAAATATAGATTAAAAAGATAAAACAGGCTAGACAAAGCAAAAATCAGAACTGAACCCCATACTGTAGTGTTTGACAAACCCTTAAACATAAAATAGCTCTGAAAGAATTCCTTATTTGACAAGAATTGATGAGAAACTTAGGAAGCAATGGGAAAAAAAATTTGGCTTAAACCCACATCTTACACCATATGCAAAACAATTTCAATATGGATGCATATGTGACCTGAAGATTAAAGATCATATCATACAAAGAAAAAACAAATCATATGCCTTTTATATCTATGAGTAGATGAAGAATTATTAACCAAATGTGGGAAAGAGATAATTACAAAAGGTAAAACAATTGTAATTACGTGGAATTGTAAAGCTTTTACACAAGCAAAGTTAACGTATCTAGGTAAAGAAAGGATAAGACTGGAGAAAAAAAAGTTATCAAATATGTCTGATCAGGTTCTGATATCCATGCTACATAGAAAAAGAACAGAAACATATAATATAATCAAATCCATTCCCTACCAGAGTCATGGTCCCTGGGTAACAGCAAGAAGTCCTCAAAAGAGGAATTATGAATTATTAGCAAGCATATAAAATACACCAAATCACAAATATTAAGTAAAGTAGGAAGCAAAACAATCCTGGGATTTCACTTTATGTCCAGAAAACTGGGGGAAAATGACAAAAGTAGGACTAATGAATGCTGGAGGGATTGTGAAAGACAGGCAGATCACTGTGTTCTGGAAAACTATCTTAAATTATTTGAAGACAGTGAGAAAAAAATACCCTTGCTTTTGTCCCAAAAGTGTCACTGCTAGACAGTAATCCCAAGGAAGACAATTTCAAAAGAGAAAAATCTTGTGCACATCAAAATATTTAGTGTCACTTTTTGTGGTTGCAAAGAACAAGAAAGGAAGTGGTCACCCACCAAACAGAATACTCGAACAAGTTCTGGTTCATGGATGAAAAGCAAGGATACTGCACATTAAAAATGACAAATATGATCATTTCAAAGAAGCCTGAGTAGACATAGGAACTGAAGGAAAGTGGTCTATGAACAGGTAAACAATATACTCAAGAGTTACAAGAATAGGAATATAAAGGACAGTAAACCAATCAAAACGGAACACTGCAGGATTATACTGACCAAACTTGGTCTCAAAAGAGAAAGTGGGGGAATATGCAAATGGAATAGTATAGATTACACTTTTTTGATATATAAATTAATTTTGCTGACTTTTTTCTTTCTCTTTCAAAAAAAAATCTTTATTACAGGGTATGGTCCTTTGAGAAAGCTGGAGGAGGGTAAAATACAGTGAGAAATGGAATCCAGGTATGCAGGAGAGCTTTGAAGGTTACATAGTAAATTTATTGTTCAGTGTTCCAAAAGTCTTAGCGTACTTTTAACCTATTAAAACTCAAGTCTTTGAAGACACCTGTGTTCTTAAAAAAAGAATGGTGACCTGTACAGAATAGAGTCTCATCATGCTATATACAATCCTGATTTTCTGTACTAGAGCACATGTGCCATTTATTAAAGTTAGAAATTAAAAAATAATATGGGAAATGTTAGTTCTATAAAACAATGGATACCAGTATTTTTTCAAAGGAATGGGATACCCTTAACTACTGTCTTTTGTTTGATTTTGGTCTGTACTTGTAATTTAATTGGTGTAGGGAACAATTTGTAAGGAAACCCATTCAACCAAAGTTGGTTGGTAAACTATTCTGCAGTTTCTTATCATAGAGACCTTCCCATGGCAAGAAGAGGTTCTAGGACTTTTTAGAGTCATGCAGTTAGTGTACATCAGAGATAGGACTTCAAATCAGGTGGCTCTGAGTCCAGCACTGGCTCCGTATCCTTTATGCCATTCTGCTTGAGGTCAGTTACATTAGCATGTGTAATTCTAATGAAGGAGACAGGAAGAAGGGGCATGGGAAACAATTGCCTACATGATCTCTCTTCCAGTGAACTCAGCTATCAAAAGGATATGTATAAATAAATGTTGAAAACACAGACCTGCAATTAAGAAGTGCCAGACTGTATTGGTACTGTAAGAAAAGTGTCAGAAATGAGCTAAGGCTTTCTGAGGGGACAGAGAGCTTTTCATGGGGCAAGAAGGACATGGAAGTGGTGGTTTTTCTGTCCTTTAGATGGACCAATGATGACAGACTGAGGAGAGGAAGTGTTCTTTTTTCTTTCTTTGTATCCCCAGCACTTAGTACAATACATAGCACATAGCTGGTACTTAATAAAATGCATGTTGACTGTAAGGTTCTTTTTAAACACTTATTTTCTTCATACTTTCTTTTTTCAAGGAGAATGATCTTTGGATAGAACAAAAATATTTATTCATTGAAATCCAAGATAAGTAAAGTCCTTAGAGGAATATAGCTCCCCACTCTCATTGAATTCAACTCAGCTGCCCAAGTGAATCATTTCTCTATATACTGAAACAACCAAGGAATATGAATGGTGACTCACTGTCAGTGAAACAAAGAATCGTGGAAAAGAGTAAAGATGAAGGAATTTGGAAAAAGACAAACATTTACAATTTTCAAGCCGGCAGGATTTTGCAAATACTAGATGAGTGAGATTGACGTAAGTTCTAAGCTGGGCAAAATTCCTGAGATGGTGATGAAATCAATAGTTTGTAAAGACTGGAAAGGGCAGACAGCAGAGTAGATGGGAGCATGGATCACAAGCAGGATCATAGGATGCCGGAGCATCACAAGTCCAGAGCTGGAATGAACATCAGAGGTCAGGGGTCCAACACTACCATTTTACAGAGGAGGAAGCTAGGGCCTATCATTTGTGTTTGTCTATGCATTTAGTTACAGTCACAGCTACTTATGAAGGCCATCAAGGAGGAGAAGGAGGCCTCATGAGCCAAATCGACGAGTGAATGCTCCACCAAGACAAAATTCCAAAAGGGCTTGACCTCTGAAAGTGAGTATCCCATGTCATTTGAAAGTCACTTTCCTCAAGGAAGAGGAAAGAAGAAAAAGAATATTGGAGCAGTTTTTCTCCATCAACCATTTACTTGATACCATATTTCCTCTTGTCCATTTCCTTCTTCTGAAGCTTTTTTCTGAGGCCACTTTAGTCTAGGGCTGGCCCCTCAGGGGAGCTTTCATGCTCTTAGAAAGCTTTGGTCCCAAACCATAAATAATTTCACTGCCCAAGCCCTAGTGCCAAGAACTTCCCCTGGGGGGTTTTCATTGTCCAGAGCTGATTACAAAGGGAATTAAACATGAGATTGCTTGGTATGTGCTGTTATTAACTGAGGCCAAAACACTCCATCAGCATTAAAAACGAAGCCCCCACCAAGCCACCCTGAGCGAGTGACTTCAGATTCTTTAATTCCATGGGGCTTGTAGTGGGCAGCACTTGTCCTTGGGCCCACCAGCCAGGCTGCCCAAAGACATAATCATACCCCCAGTGAATTATTTCCCACCCCAGCTGCAATCACACCTAGCTTTACCGTGTACTTTCCAGCTCACAATACCCTGGCCTGGCTCTAAAGGCTCTTTTTGTTTTCGTTTTTAATTTATGCTGAAGTTTAGTTCTTGTATTACTTCCCATGGTTAGTCAGGAGTGGAGGCTGCTAATGCTTTGAGTGAAGACCTGCCCATTCTGCATTTCATCACCCTTTAAGGTGCCATTTCAGAAATGGCTTCTTTACCTGGTGTTACAAGCCCAGTTCCCACCCAAGATTGATCTTGCCATTCCCTTACTCCCCACGAATCCTATGGAGGACGTCAGCAGAGCCCCATATTTAACAAACCAATTTCCAGAAGGCAGAAGTGATCTGTCTTTTGGTGTGGACAAACATTTGGCCTAGCATTTAACATCTTTAATTATGTGACAATGTGCCTTTCAACTAGGAAGAATGAATCATCGGTCCTACTCTGTACATAGCAATCCATATGAGGAAAGAAAGTGACAGTGGGATAGGACAAAGGGAGGCACTTGGTACTGGGGGAGGGGAAAGCCTCCCTTTCAGCCCAGGGAATCTTAACCAATAATAATACCAAGAATACAATACCAAGAATACCAATACAGAGCACTGGCAAATGAGACCTTGCTTTTACTAAGCTCATTTGACTCTCACAATAGCTTGAGTAAACCCAGCTGCCTGAATGGGGACCCAGCTAGTTGGGTAACCCAGCTCATCCTCTCCCTCTCTCTCTCCTCTCCAAAGGAAGGTAAATTTTGACGGCCAGAAGCTGCCCACTTAACTTGGGATTTACTGGCTAAATTGCTAGATTCCTTCCTTCCTTCCTTCTTCCCTTCCTTCCTTCTTCCCTTCCTTCCTTCCTTTCCTCCTTTCCCCAAAAACTTAATGCAGTTCACTCTGAAGCTCATAGATTGGACCACAATAGGTCCCTGCCCAAGCTCCACTTAATGGCTGTATTTTGGGCCCTCCTGTCACAGAGTGGATGTCAATGTAACTGTTTCTCTTTGGAATAACAACTCCTAGCTTGATTTTTTTTCTTTTTCTAATTAAAGGGGCCATCCCTTGACTCACTCCCTAAGTGAGTACATGGAAAGACCTTTGCCTCAAAGGGCCTGGGTCTCCCATTGCTTCCTGGGTCATTTCCAGTCCTTCTGATGAATACAGGGTTGCAGGACCCAGAAGGTTCTGGAGGAGAAAGTGAGACTGGTGACCTTGCCCAGTCCTCCCTCACTCAAATCAAAGTCAACTGCGAGTCATGTCATCATTTCCCTGGTGCCGTGGTCCTCTTCGAAAAGGAAGGACAAACAACCATCCTGGTGTGGCTATTTTCTCCATTTAGTACGCAAGGGATTTCACTGATTGTATAGACACCTTGGGAACTGGGAGGGTCCTTGGAGCCCTTTCAAAGGAACCCTGTCACTTAAGAGTAAAGCAGCAGAGGCAAGAGAGGTCGTGGGACTTGGTCAGTCACCAATGGCTGATAAAAATAATTGTCCAATCCTAGAGAACTTTAAAGCTGCTTTCTATAGCGTTTTCTTTAACACAGCCATCTGTTGAATTTGTATTGCCAGTCAAGTGATGTCAAGCAGCATGTCTGAAGTGGTTACTCTGTGTACTAGGCCCTGGGATACAAGGAAAGGTGGAAGCAGAGCCTCTGCCCTCAAGGAGGGAGCTCCAGGCTGTACTTGCATAGGTGACTTCAAGAACAGGATCTCATTGCTGACCCAGAAAGGTCCAACCGGACCATAATCATGTCAGCCTCTTTTTTCAGATGAGAAAACTGAGGCTCAGGAAGAAGTGACTGATCATACAACTTGTGAGGTGTCCCAGGTGGGGTTTCAAAGGAAAACTGGATCATTGGTCCCCCCCCAACAAGGTAGGAAATGTTTGAAGTGGGATTTGAATGCACATCTCCCAGCTTCCAGCCCCACATGTTTTCTAGTACAATACCCTGTTTCTCCATAAATGTTATAACTGCATTGTTTCTCCCATGATAGCTATGTAATTCATTGAGAATTATAGACATGCATTATATTTAAAAATAAAATCAGAATGACATTAGCATTCAAATGCAACCTACTATCATGGTGGCAAAAGCAGGTCTGTATTGGCAGTTGAATTAAACCATCTTGTAAAATGAAAACAACTTGATAGAAAAGGTACAACTTTTAAAGATGACTCCAAGTGGCGGGGGGGAACATAAAAAAGTTAAGCTATAATGTGGGATGTAATAGGAAAGACTGCAAAATTTTGACGTGGTCAGGAAAAAAGAAATGTCTTTCAGATTTTTTGCACATGGATCCTAACAAGTATAACTGATTTTGTATCTGGGTTGATTGGGAATGTGCCCTATATTAACATATGAACATTAGGCAGAAGTCCTACAATGCTTCTGTATGGGAAAAAGTCAGGAGGGCTATGGCCAGTGTGGAGGCCTCCTCCTCTACAGTGAGGAGTTAATTGCAACTCACTGATGCTGCTTCCTTGAGGAAGTAGCTATAAAAAGGCTCTCTACATGCTCTCATTCCATGAAAGGATGCTATTTAATATTGATAATATAGTCTCCCAGAGCACTGTCACTCTCCAGTATCAGATTGTTAAGTTATAAGAGATGGATGAAGTAAAACAGACCCAGACATGGACTTTGAACACCAAGCAGAGGATTTTGTATTTGATCCTGGTAGCCATAGGGAACCCCTGGATTTCCTGAGTGTGTGTGTAGGGCGGGGACTGATGGACCTGTGTTTTAGAAAAATCACATCAGCAGCTTAATGAAGGGTGGATTGGAGCGAAGAGAGACTCAGGGAAGGCAGAGCCACCAGCTGCCACTTCACAACTATAGGCTTGAGGTGATGAGAGCCAGGACCAGAGAGTAGCCTAGCCCAGTAAGATCATGACAGGATGAGCTGCTTAGAAAAAAAAAAATCTTAATCTGTTTGCAAAGTCCCAATGACCACTCAACTTATCATCTTGGGTAGAAGGGGCAGATTCACAAACCCTATTCACAGGCAAAGGAGGGTTTTCAGATGTCTGATGGACAGGCCAATGACTGCACTGGAAAGAAAAGGGTATTTGGAGTCTGAAGACTCAGGTTCAAATCCTGCCTGTATGGCCCTGGGCAAGTCACTTTAATTTACCTCATTTCCTCAGTGGTAGACTGGGAACATCAGAGCAGATGGCCTCCAAGTCCCTCTGGGATCTAGATCTATGGTCCCATCTTATCCTAGAGAGAAATTCTGGTACATTGGGAACACCTGTGGCTGTAAAGGCAGTGGTTTATGGAGCTGGTGGGGAGGCCATCATTTATGAAGAACCATTTACTTCTTATTGAGCATCTACCACAAGCATGTGTTAATGACCCCTAAAGAGCAGTGGGGGTAAGATGCCATGGAATAGCAGTGTCAGTATTTGGGGGGAAAGTACCACCACCACCTTTTGGGCGAACCCCCAATTTAGTACTATTGATATATCTATCCATCAATCTATCAATAGCTATAAGGCAGTCAGGTGGCCCAGTGGACAGAACTCTGCCTTGGTGTCAGGGAGACTCAGATTCCTGCCTGGCCTCAGACACTTATTGTGTGAACCTGGAACGTTTCTTAACCTCTCTTTGCCTTGGTTGTCTCAGCCGTAAAATGAGGATGATGATAGCCCCTGCCTTCCTGGGGTATTGTGAGGATAAAATGTCTATATGCAGTGGGCACTAAATAGAGTCTTCTTTCCTTCCTTTAAGGCCATGATATAAGTAATAGAATACTATTAATATTAGTAGTAGTAATAATAATATTCATGTGGGTCTTCATCGTTTGTAAGGGAATATCTGCAGCTTCATTAATTCCTTTTGTCCTAAGAACAAAGAAACAACCTGATAGATGCTAGAATTGTCCCCATTTTATAGACAGGGAAACTGACTGAGAGATGATACGTGACTTACGCAGGGTTGCGCACTAGCAAGGGTCTGAGGTAGGATTTGAAGTCGGATCTTCCTAACTCTAAGCCCGGACCTCTAACTAGTATTCTCCTTAAGTACACTTTCAGTTTGAAGCAGGTGCCATCCTTCTCGGATGAGAAAACCAAACCAAACAAAATAAAATGATGTGGAGGAAGGAAGTAGCCTGTTGTCAAGGGCCTTTAGCAAAGTATCTCCTCCTTCATCTTTGGCCCGTGGACAAGATGGGCGGGGGAGCCCAGAGTCGCAATGGGTGGTTTCTTCAAGGACCCTTATTAAACAGTTTTCTTTTTTCTTTCTTTGAATTAATTTTTAAGTATGCCAAAGTAGGTAATTACATATAAGTGGGATGTCTTTTAAATCACCTGTGCCCATGCCCACACAGCTGCCCGAGATCGTGACCCATCAAAGCACAGAAGGCAATTGGCATCGCAGCTAGATGTGTGTGCTTACATGTGATGTGAATGAATGTTGTCCTGCTTCTGGAATATTATCTTGGAAGCAGGTCTGCGGTGGATTGCCAAAGGGATCTGAATTATTAATTTCTTTTATCATTGACTTGGGTAATGGAATGGATGGCCAACTTACCCAATTTCTAAACACAAAACAAGGAGAAGCAGTTGGCATACTGGATGAAAGAATTATGGCCTCAATGGATCTTGACAGGCCGGAATATGGGCCCAATCTAATAAGATGAAATATAGTGGGGCTAAGTGTATAAAGTCTTATACACTAGTTCAAAATAAACGTCTTTGCTGGTCCAAGATGGATAAGGCAAGGTGCCTAGGCGCCATTTTGTCAGAAACATATTTGTAGATTTTGTGGGATATTAATTTAATAGGAGGGCAGCTAGATGGTACAGTGGATAAAGCACCAAGCCTGGAGCAGGATGACCTGAATTCAAATGTGACCTCAGACATTACTAGCTGTGTGACCTTGGGCAAGTCACTTAACCCTGTTTACCTCAATTTCCTCGTCTGTAAAATGAGCTGGAGAAGGAAATGGAATACCACTCTAGTTCTTATTGTTTGTCCAAGAGGACCAAATTAGGAGGGTTGACTTGCAAGTGAACTGGATTAAAGTGAGGCAGGACTATGTAAAGTGGTCAGCCTCACTCTCACCTCCAGAGTCATTGGAATCCAGTGCCAAGACACAGGTTAGGATGACTGGCTATGATGTGGGATGCAGCGGGAGACTTAGCCTTTTTAAGCCAAGTTCTTTCCCAGGTTTCAGTTTGTATGAGGCAATGCACATTAATTAATTAAAGCCTAGGTAGGAATTGAGGCAAAAGATGGTCTGGTTTGATTCCACAAAAGAATCGATCTGGGAGGGGAAGGCTCTTAGAATTTCTGGTCAGAACAAAATAATTGCTATTTATACTCACCCTGAGCCATCAAAACCCCAACAATGAGTGAGTAAGGCTTGGGCTGGGAATATTATGGGCCAATCAGTGAAAGCCAGAGAGGTCTGGGTTTAAAGGCATAGTCAAGGAGTTCATTTGAATCCCCATGGGTTTTTCAAAAGACTGGTTTTTCAGAGCTATATTTCAAGATATCGTAAATGAAAACTACGTGAGAGAAAAGAGTTAATTGTCCCAGTTTTTCTGAAAAAAGCAAACAAAACACAATGATAGAATAAATTAGAAGAGAAGAAAAGAAAAGAAAAAACTAACCTCCAAACTCCAGAATATCTTGAAAGTATGTGATCAAAATTTCTATTCCTTTGGATAGAGCACCCAGATGTAAGGGAATGACTTCCCACGTGGACAGAAGGAGGGGAGGGGGGGAAGAAGGGGAGGAGGGGGGGAGGAGGGGGAGGAGGAGGAGGAGGAGGAGGAGGAGGAGGAGGAGGAGGAGGAGGAGGATCAGACATATTCTGATTGACAGCCACTAATTGACCAATCATTTTGGCATAGAAATTCATCAAACCTGTTGCCTAACACGGCTATAATCTGCACTAGTGGGGAGAGTACCCACTAGTACAGTAGGGTCTCTTTAAGGAATGAGGTTAAATCTGAATAGTTCCTGAATTCATGATCAATTTAACCCCAAATCCAACAAAATTATAAACATTCATTTGTCTACTTTGTCCCAAGCCCTCTGTGAGGCACTGAGGCAAATATAACAAACAAGGCTGAGGAGATTCCTCATGACCCTGCAGAGGCTGGCCTCTGCTTCCCATCCCCATGACCCTCATGACTTGGGGCCCTTCACTGGAAATTCATGGGTTCCACTCACTGTCATAAACTGTTTATCAACCGTTCCAATGAAACTCCCCACCCCAGCACCTAGGACACATTATCTCCATTGCATACATTTAATGATTAACAACCAATTATAGTATCATCTTCTTAATTCCTCCTGTAGGAGAGTCAGAAGATTATGCCCTCTAATTAAATTAATGGTATTGAACTTCAATTTCAGTTGCATGACTGCTTTTAGGGGCCGCCTCCGCAACTCTCATGAAGTGCCTGCCTCGTCTGGGGGGAAGTTAACGTATTCATTTTATAGTGACAAAAGAGCCTAGCCCTAATGGAATTTACAGAGATTACCCCAAATAGAAATACTGCTGCATGAGCCTATTTACAGTCACACATTTGTATTCATTAATTGGGGGATTTGACAATTTAACATAAATTAAAATAAAAGCTTGTTTCATGGTGTGTGTGTTCATCTGTCAATGTCTCAGTGTGGCCACACCAATGCTAGTGTTTGGAAATGGCCTGGACTATCATTTGCAAAATGGAAAAGTTAGTGAAGCTACAGTCAATGCCCCTGTAACTTCCCAGGCTGTCTTTCTATGACACATTATAATCTTGTTAATCTGAGGCTCAGGTTGTGAAGGGGGGATCAAGATTACCAATGCATAAATCAGTATTTGTTTAGAACTGGTAATGGAAAATGTTAATAAGATTTACTGGTAAAGTGAAATTGGATTATATCTTATCTATTTTAAGTCAATTTGGAAATAGACTACTGTCTTCAAAACCTGGGCACCAGCAGCCTGCAACCTGTGACGGAGATCTGATTACATTTCCCCACGCACACAGGACACAGTGATAGGTTCAGAAGAGGGAAGGCCAAAAGAAAGTACCCCCCCTCCAAAGAAATTCATGCCACAACAACAATAACCAAGTCAAGAATAAAAGACATGGCATGATATTTGAGCTAAAGGGATGGATGGGGAGCTGGCTGATTATGTCTGGTTGGATGAAATCAAAAGGGGATCAGAGTAATGGAAACCAGATAATTTCCTTGTACTCATGCGGAATGTCAACCAGCTATGATGCATAGTAAATGGATCTCCATGATAAAAACCTTTCCTCTTGACTCGACTCTATTGACGTTCAGGGTCTATTTCATCAGCCACACACATGGCACTCTGAAGACACACTTTGCTCTTAGCTAGGTAAGTAGCCTGCAGTAATAATGAGATGTTTATCTGGAATTTGTCTTGAAATGCACAGATATGGACTGAGTCTGCTGATTGTGACACTCCTGATGAATTAACATGAAGCTGGAAGTTGGAACGTAAATCACCTTGGGAGAAGCACAACGTCCAGGGAATGAGGAGGTCACAGTGGCAATTTCTCCTGCCCTTGAGAGAGTCCAGCCGGAGTGCAGGGTTTAGGTGGAGGCCACTGTGTAAGAAGATCATGGAGAACTGAGAGGGCATCTGAGGAAGAGCGAGCAGGATGAGGAAGGGCCCAGGCCCATTTCACACATGGGTCAGTTGAAGCCACCAAGAATGGTCAGCTTGGAAAATTCAAGCATGGGAGGGGGGTGACTGGTAGCTAACTTCACATACTTAGCAGCACCATGTCCTCAAAGAGATCCGAGCTCAGGATCAGAGATTTAGCGCTGGGAGGAAACAAACATTAGAAAGCCTAAGCCTGGCTAAGCCATTTTACACAGAAGGTAACTTCAGCCCAGAGAGCAGAAATAATATGTCAGAGACACGACTCAAAACTCTTATCTTCTTGTCTCCAAGTCCAGTCCTCTGCCCCTTGGGCTACTAGTGCCGCTTGACCCCAGAAGACAGAGTAACCATAATGATGGGAAGGTTCAAAGAGGCAAATTTAGGCTAGGAACATAATAACATATGAAAACTAAAAATGTACTTCTGTAGAATACAAGAGCTCTCTTCGCATGTTGGCATGCTTACAGAGAGGGAAAGGAAAGGGTGGAGGGAGAAGGAAAGGGGGAGGGAGGAAATAGCAAGAAACAAGCAAGCCAGTAATATTGGGTTTTCTTCAGAACAGTAAACATGAGGAATTTTGAAGTCAGAGGCTATCTAGTTTAGAATCTTGTCTCCATCACTTTCTGGCTTTTCTGATCTTGGTGAAATCAAATTCCTCCAGTCCCCAGTTTTCTTATCTGTCATCTCTGTCATCATCATCATCACCACTGTGATAATACTGACGCATATAAATCCACAAGCTTTTATTGAGCACCTTCTCCATGGCAGGAGCTGTACTGGGAATACCAGCACAAGCAGAGAGACAGACACTCTTGCCCTCTGGAGCACATTCAAAGGAGGGGAGATAACCCATGCTAGGGATCTGAGGATGGCAGGGGTTGGGGCACGATAAAGAAGGGCAGAGAGGGAGGTGCAGCTGGCCAAGGCAGAAGTGGAGGAGGGAGCCTGGCTGGTCTGGGTACTTCTGCAAAATGGAGGGCCTGGAGGGAACTTGCCAATCAGATGAGAGGACGGTGAAAGCATCTTTCAGGGCGAAAAGGCTTCTGGGACACGGTAGAGTGGCCTGATTAGTGAAGAGCTATGAAGAGCTTATAGAGCCCCTTAAATTCTGCAAAGTGCTACCATATATTGTTGGTAGAAACTTCATGGTCTAGTTTCAAGTGTTGAGTTGGGAGTCAGAAGTGCTGGGTTCAAATTCTGACTACTTTTCACCTGTGTGGCCTAGAGCCAGTCACTTAACATCTCTGGGTGTCAGCTTCTCATCTGTAGAATGATGGTGCCAGCCTGGATGGCAGAGAAATGAGGAAACTGAACCATCATCTGCACAATGCCAGGGATATATTGGATAACACTAAGGTCCTTTCCAGATCAAGATATAGGCTTGTGTTTCAGCCTCAGAAATATTATCAGATGAGACAACATTTGTGAAATGGTTAGCAGAGCACCCAGCCCATCGGAGGCCCTTCATAAATGTTTATTCCCTTCTCTACCCACCCCCTCCCTACCTTCACATTACAAATAACCCTGAAAGACGGATGCTACGGTTATTATTACCCTATTTTACAGACAAAGAAACTGAGGCTCACAGAGATAAAGCCTCTAGTCCACAGTTGCCTGGACAGTACTTGAAGCCAGGCCTCCCTGACCCCGAGTTCGAAGGTCTATCCACCATGCTGCACTGCCTCTCTGGAATGCGAGCCGTGGACAAGACCATCTCTAGTGTCTGGGATGGCTGTAGACCCTCGAATCCTGTGTTTTTATCTTAGCTCTGGGCTTGCACTCCTGAGAGTTTGGGGAACAGTCTGGACTTGGGAGCAGGAGGCAACCTTTGGAAGCACCAGCCTGGCTGCTCCTGCTGAGGTTTCCAGGTGCCAGAAGCCCTAGACAGGCTCCATGAAGCTTACTTGGTTTCTCCTATCTGACCTGCCTGGAGCCCCAGATGCTGGTGGACATCTGGGCCTCGGATGCTTTTGTGCTTGGGGTCCTAAACAGGGCCTGCAAATGTAGCTGTTTGTACCATCCGTGATCGGTGATGGGAGACCAACCCGGTGGGGATTGATTTCCTACATCATCTTGTTGGCCAATCACTAGGTGTGATTCTTTACCCCCTGTCCATCCGTCTGCTGACAGATCACTCTGAGCAGCTTGGTGGGGCAGGACGCAGCAAACCATCGTCCTTGATGTCACCAGTAGGAGACGCCCCCGCTTCCGACTGGTTTCATTGAATTTGCTGTCCCATCCTCTTAAAAGACAGATTTACGTAGTCATGATGGCGTAGAGGGCTGCGGAATATGCCCGGGGACCTGGGGTCCAGATGGATAAAGCAAACCAAAACCCCACATAAAACAGAGGCCAACTTCTCACAGTCACTCATACAAGCCTCCTCGTTCGTCTTTGTAGACTGGAACGCTTCTGTTTGTTAACAACAAAAAAGAAAGCTTTTTAAAGAGTTTATTTGGATATTTTCTTGCTTTTAGCTCTAATTTTGCTCCCTTACCAAATCAGTCTCCAGTGTAAGTAAATCAACAACCATCTAGAAAGGGCCAGATTCTGCCCTAGGCCCTGGGATACAATGATTAAAATACAACCATAAAACCACAATAAAACCACAGGAGTCCTTCTCTAGGGAGCAGATATTTTTCTTAGGGAGGCATGAAAACCCATGTCCAGGTAAGTAATTCCAAACTAGGTCCAATTCCCCCAAGCACTGCCCTCTGTCCTTTCTTTGCTTCCATAGATCGGTGCTGGGAGTGCTTTGCAAATGAGCGCCTCTGTGAAGGTAATCTGCTGAATCTCAAGCCCTTTTGACATCTGCAGGAAAAAAAAAAAAGCGGAACTGCCAAGCCACTGTGGCCACATGCTTTACCGAATGGGCCATTTGGGGGAGTCAGCTAATTAGCGATGCATCTCTCTCCATCGCGGGATGTAAATGCCCACTAGCCAGTTGGCCTTAATGCGGAAATGCTTTCAACATCTGTTCCACCCTCCCAAGCACTTATTCATTCGGACTAGGTAGAGGTTTGAGTTATTACAAGCAAGAACATTTTTAATGTACATTATACTATTACTTTACCTTACATAAAAACTTAGCATGGGCAGCATATTTCATGCAAAATGGCAAACTCGAATTTTAAAATACTGATGAGTGGGCGCATTAAAAAAATACTGAAATGCTTTTCAGGCATATGGTAACCTAGACACGATAGGAACCTACGACAGCAAACGGGGTGGGGGGCGGGGGAGTGGGTTTTATACTAAATGAAACGTCAGTGAAATGTGCATGGGCCTGCTTTCCTCCTCCTTCCCGTCGTGTTCTGCACTTCCTGGATTTCAAAACCAAATCCCCTCTGTTGCTATGTATCCTGGAACTTCTCTCCACACCCAGGGCCTCCTCTGTGAGGAATGGTCTGCAATCTCTGCTCCCTTTATGTCCTGGACTATCCCTCTGTAAGGCCTACCCCCACCCCACTCCATTCATCCAAGGGTTAGTTTCTCCTGGAGCCTCCATTTTCTGGAGGATCCTAGACAGGCGTGTAATGATAAATATTTAACAATCACCTCTCAAAAAACAGTTTAATCTACAGCATGTTTCTATAAGATAATCTCTAATATCCCTAATATCCCCTATCCCACACATTGCCCTAGGGTAGGCATGATGCTTTGGGCAGCTACATGGCACAGGGGGAGAGCAGTGGGCCTGGAATCAGGAAGACCTGAGTTCAAATCCAGCCTCAGGCACTTGCTTGCTATGTGACCCTGGACAAGTCACTTCACCCTCTTTTCCTCGGTTTCCTCTTCTGTATAATGAGCTGAAGAAGGAAATGGCAAACGACTCCAGTATCTCTGCCAAGAAAACCCCGATGGAGTCATAAAGAGTCATACACGACTGAACAACGACCACAAGGCACAACGTTCCTGGTGTCAAGCGCTGAAGCCTTCCTGGGCTCACTCTCTTCTAGTTTCTCTACTTTTCCTTCATGACGCGTTGTTCAGAATAGCTGAGTTTCCAAAATAACGTCTCCAGACATCACAAAGACCTCATTGGTGGGTATCAAGCCGGGCTTCACTAACACGTTTCCTGTACCTTTCTCCCCAGACAGACACAGAAACTAGAGTTGGCCTGCCACAGCATAGGCACAGAATCACATGAAAGGGTCTGAAACCTTGAGGGTCCTTCACTGCTTCCTTTCAGCGTCAGCTTGGGGAGAGGGGTCAGCTTCCCCAGCTTGTCACTCTAAAGGCTGGGAAGTAAAAGCAGCTGGGTGTTCCAGCCTGGGGTCTGAGCTATTATGGCTCAAAAATGGGTTTCAGATCCATTTATAGATACTAGATCCAATTTTAGAGACACCAGCCCCGTTTTGATTGGAGTGGCGTGATAATGGGAACACAGAGCTGTGCCCAGGAGCCTAGCACATCGCTCATGAACATTTTGTATGATAAATTATAGACCCTGATGCAAGCTTGTACTCAGTAAAAATGTATTTGTAAATATTTGGCCCACAGGCCAGAGTAAACGCCTACCAATCATTTAATTATCAATCACCTATTAATTAATCACTAAACAAGCATTTATAAGTGCTTACTCTGTACCAGGTACTATACTGGACCCTGGGGACACAAAAACAACAACAACAACAAAAAAAAGACATATCAGCCACTGCCTTTAAGAACCTGATGTTCTACTGGGGAAATGAAACATTCATACATAAGTGGATATATACAAAGGACAGAAAGAAGGAAGGGAGGGAGGGAGGGAGGGAGGAAGGATGGAAAGGAAGGAATGAAAGAAAGAAGGAAGGAAGGAAGGAGGGAAGAAGGGAGAAAGGAAGGAAGGAAGGAATGGAAGAAGGGAGGAATGAAAGAAGGGAGGAATGAAAGAAGGTGGATGAAATAAGGGAAGGAGGGAAGGAAGGAATGGAATGGAAGAAGGGAGGAAGGAAGGAAGAAAGGAAGGAAGAAAGGAAGGAAGGAGGAAGGAAGGGAGGGCGGGAGGAAAGAAGGAAAGAAAGGAATGAAAGAAAGAAGGAAGGAAGGAAGGACGGCAGGACGGAAGGAAGGAAGGAAGGAAGGAAGGAAGGAAGGACGGAAGGAGGAAAAGAGGGAGAGAAAGAAAGAAGAAAGAGGGGGACAAGGGAGAGAGGAGAAAAGAAATAAGCAAACATTGTGTCTACTTGGCTAAATGCTTTCTAATTACCATCTCATCAGATTCTTGTGATAACCCAGAAAGGGAGGTGCTGTTATCATCCTCCTTTTACAAATGAAGGACCTTAGGCAGGCAGAGCTGAAATCACGTGCCCAGGATCACACAGTTGATAGGTGTTTGAGTTCATATTTGAACTCAGATCTTCCTGACTCCAGATCCCCAGTTCTATTCACTGAACCACTTAGCTGCCATAAAATAAAACCAATAGAATTTCAAGAATTCTTTAGTAGAAAGACTTTGGAAGATAAGTAAGAAGACATTCCAGGAGCCAAGGGAAGGACGCAGCAGGAAGATGATGAGGGAGTCCTGGGCAGAGGGGTGTCTTGAGGGATTGGGAATCCTTTTTTCCACCTTTTTAAACTGCCACTTTCCTTTAACCCAAATCACCACAATTTGTCTTTCTTTTTTCTTCTTCCTCCATCATCTGTCTTCCCTTCTCTCTCCATCATCTCTCTCTTCTGTGTCCAAACAGAAGGACTTTTTAGATCTTTCCTCTTCAGTTCTTAAAAATCCTGTTTTGCCAGTATGAAGAGAGGTGGCCTGAGGAACAGAACTGAGAACTGCCTTTGGACCCCAAAAGAACACCTTTTGCATTTACTGACTATAGGACCTTGGGTGAACCCTTAGTCTTTCCAAGTTCTCTGCAAAACTCCAAGATTGTGAATTGATGAGAAGGGGCTTGTGTACACTGGCAAAGGGAGTGGCCTTATCTGAGATTTTTTATATTAACGAAATCATGGATCCAGTCACTAGTCCTAATACAAATCTCTAAAGAAACAGTTAATGAAAACTCCTAAACCATCTACAAGGGAAGATATTCTGCTGTCCCCAGAGACTAAAAATAACACACACAGTTCAGTGGAGCTCAGTCTGTAGGAAGGGATTTTCTTTTTGTCGGAATCACAAAGCAAAACAAAGAATAAAGCTTCCCTAAAATGAATTGACATGAGAAGGTCAACTATAATGCTTGAAAGTCGGAGGCGTAAGTGCCTCCCAAACAGCATCTAAACAGAAGGGCGGGTCACAGATACATCATAGAATCATAGAGAAAGGAGAAAGTTTAGAAAGGCTTCAGCACAACCTCCTTACTGGACAGAGGAGGAAACAGGGCCCGGGGAGGGAAATTTCCAGAGCTACTGAGAGGAAAGTCTGGGAACAGAAGGGCTTTCCTCACTCCTGGTTCTGTCTTAAACAATGACAGCAGAAGAGGATGAGAGGGGCTGAAGACAGGGATGTTAACTGGACAGCGGCCAAAATCCTTAGTGCAGCACTCACTGCAGGCCTTCCCACAATCACAGTGAGCGTAAAAACAAACTGCACAAACCTTCAATATCAGGTCTTCAAAAAAAAGAGAATATTAGATATAAATTTCTTGATCCCCGTGCCCCTCCAAAAAAGAAATCTAGGAAGCATGGAAGATCCCGGGAAATTCACATCACAAAACCTTGTGCACTGCCACAAAAATGGATGAATTCACTGCTAAGTCCTAGTCCATGAAGGAACCTCTAAATCTGATTTGAACTGTGATGTCTATGTTACGGCTGGATTCTGTTTTATTGGGGGAATGTGATGATCAGTAATAAATTTGGGTTTAATGTACTCTTACCACTCCATCTTTCAAGGACAGAGCCTTAGGACCCCAATATCTGGAACTGGAAATAACTTCGGAGGGAGGTCCTAAATTGAATCCCTTTATTTTCCAGAGGAAGACCAGGGTGCTTAAGTGACATTAATAGCAGACAATGGTGGAAGGCAATGGAAAGAGAACTTTGGAATTGGAATTCAGAGGCAATGGGCTGCTTCCTAGCTGCATGTTAATGGGGGAGTCACTTCACTCATGTATGAAATGAGAAGGTCAGATTAGATGTTCCTGAAGGTCCTTTCCAGATCTAAGACCAGGTGCCTAGGATCCTGACTTTAAATGCAACACTCTTCCCACTGTATTTTGACACATCTCAGTGATTTCTTCCCAGTAACATTGTGTGTGCAATTAGGGAGTCAGGGGGAAAGAGCCACCTGCATTGGGGTACCAAATCTGGCAAGGCAATCAGCCTCTGTGCCTCATTTTCATAATCTTTCAAATGAGTGTGGACTAGGTAATCTCCAGATTCCTTTAAGACCTGACCTCAATCAATCGATCAACCCACAAGCATTTCATTAAGTGTCTATAATCATTCTCCTTCAGACCAATTTGATTAAAACACAATAAAAACAACAAAGTTAGGCATCTGCTGTGTGTCAGTCATTCTCTTGGGTGCTGCAGAAAAAAAAAAAAGGTTTCCCTCCCCTCCCATGCTGAATAATCTAATAAGATGCTAAAATGTATATAATGACCAACATTTCTATCCAATTCAATTCATTAAAAAAAAATAAGCTTAAGCCTTTTCTTCTATGTCAGTCACTATGCTAGGTACTGGAGGTATGTAAAGATGAAAAAAAAAGGGTCTGTCTTCCTATAGGTTATAATCTAATGGTCAAGGGAGGTCAACAAGCATCGATCAAGTATTTACTGTATGCCAGGCACTGTGCTAAGAATAGGGAATGCAAAAGAAGCAGAAAGAATAACAGTCTCTGCTGTCAAGGACTGTATTTTCTAATGGGGGAAGACAACAAATACAAAGAAATGAAGGGTGGGGATGGAATGGAGATTAAGGTACCAAGCTTGGGGGCTTTAAAAGAGCAAGTGCAGAATTATCCAAAGTGAAATCTGGAGAGGAATGAAGACATGGATGGCTGGGGAATCTTCTTAATGTTAGAGGTTCTGGGTGGAAACAGCCAATCAGAGGGAAAGTCTTCAGTCTTCAGGGTGGAGAGGACTCCCAATGTAAGTACAAAAGTGATCTGAGCTTCCAGGGTAAAGAGGATGATAACACATAAAGAGCCAATGTTGCTTCCTCTGTTCAATACTCTCTCTGTCTCTATCACTGTCTCTGTCTCTCCATATGCACACATATATGTATATATGTGCACAAACACACATACATATGTAATTCTAGATAGACACATATAGTGTATGTATATGTGGATGCATGCATATGCCTCTATATCTATGTATCTGCATCTAGAGAGATAGATTAGATCTAGAGATAGACAGAGAGACAGATGTTAGCTGGACGGATAAAATAGATATCCCCACCTTACAATCCAGTAGGATGATAAGATGTGTGTCCATGTGTGTAAATGAAAACGAACATTTCTCCCTCTGTCCAATTGCATTCCTGTTTGTTTGTTTGTTTGAAGCATCTTTTATGTATAGGGCCCTGTGATAGGTGCTGCCGATAGGAAGCCGTGAAGATTAAAACAGCCTATCCCTTGCCTTCATGATACTTTTAATCTAGTTGAAAGATAAGATGTATTTATCCCCCATGCCCCAAGGTAAAATATAGGAAGTGCTTAGGACAGTCCAACAGAAAAGAAGGAAGCTTTGGGGCAAAGAAGGGACATTATCAAGCCAGGTAGCTAAGCCTTGTTTTCCTGAAACCAATGGATCACCAAATGCCAAACTATTTCACCTTTCACTTGAAGTATTTTGTGTTTCAATTGGTAAATGTCAAGATAGCAATGACTATAAATAAAAAGATATAAAGTCAATACAGTATCTCATAGAAGAAGATGTATTTCTTATATACTTAGAGCAGGAAAATCAGCTTAGCTTTTATTTTTTAGGGGGAAAAGTAATAAAAGCGAATGCATACAGTGTTTCTTCAGATGGGTTTTTATTTTCCTTCAGCAAAATGCCTTATTTAGGGGGTGGGAGTAGAATCACATACACATTTCAACCAATAACTACTTGCCAGCACTAGACAAAAGAACTTGGAGAACATATTTATGTTAACATGTGTAGAGTTGGCTCACAAAATCCCCAAACCTCTGAATGGTAAGGCTGCCGAGCAGTATTTAGTCTAAACAGACCCCAGTCAAGAATCTCTTCTATAGCTTCCCCAAGAAATGGCCATCCAGCCTTGGCTCTAAGACCCTGGGTTTGGAAAGAGGAGTTGCAAAACCTCCCAAGTCAATCCAGGCCTCTTCTGAATAGCTGGAATGGTCAGGAAGCTTCCCCCTTCACTGAAAATTCCTTAAATCAAGTAAAAGTCTGCCTTTCTCCCCTGGTCCTTCTTTCTGAGGTCAAGCTGAATTAATGTGATCCTACTCCCACAGGGCAGGCTTCCAAGTACAGCCCTGACAGGGAATGGCTCCAGCTTTCTTCTACCTTCCTTTTGCCTCAACAGAATTGAAAAGCCCTCTTGGGTTCCATTCCTGTCAACTTTCAGTCTCTGCTTATTTTGAGATTTACTGCCTTCTGACAATGGCACTGCCATTTTTTTCTCATCAACCACTTCTCCTTATATCTACCTTAGTTTTCTTCAAAGAATGTCTATCTATGCTTTCTCTTGGTTTTTTATTCAGATTACTATATGCACCACTTTGATCCCCCTTACCCCGTCAGTCATGCCGTGGAACACAGATTAAAACAGAGGAAAAGGAGAGCACTTTTGTTTGGCCACATATACACTATTCCACAGCCATAGCCTCCCACCTTATGGGTAAAGGGAAGGCGGTGCCTTTTCTCAGTTCAATTCTGTTACCAAGCTTGGTCTTTATAGTCACCCGGCACTCCACTTGATTTCGTGGTCTTTCTAATTATACCATTAGAGCCATTGAGCAAATGGTTTTCCTGGAGCTTCGTGCTTCATTCTGTATTATTTCATATGTCATCCCATACTTCTTGAAGTTTTTCTATTTGTTATTTCTCATAGCACCGCAATGTTCTGTTCTATCCATGTTACAGTCTAGTTATTCTCTGACTAAAAGCTCCCTACTTTGTTGCCAACTCTTCACTTTTATAGAGAGCGTGTCTGTGGATACTTTGGTGCACCGTTCTTGCTATCTTCTGCTTGCTTAGATACATGACTAGCTTTGAAATCTCTGGGTCGAATGATTTGGACATTGATCACATCTTTATCCTAATTCCAGTTGGTTTTCCACAGTGGTTAAGACCAATTCACAGCTACATGAATCACGTAAGAGTTGCAAATTCCTTTTTATTTTAAGTTAGTAGATGAGTTTTCTGTGTATACACACTGGTCTTTGTGCTAAGTCGGGCTTTGCTTTGTTTTATAGGCTTTTGTTCATCCATCATCAGCTTATTGTTCTTGACAGCATCCCATTCCTCTTCTGCTAACTTCTCTCTGGATTTGAAGACCATCTCCTCCTACCTAGAGCAGCTCAGGATGTTCTAAAACCTGCCGTCCCCCAATCTAAGTCACATGCCTGACTCTCCCCAGATTTTCCATATCTATAATTAGCTCTAAGACGGTGATGCCATTTCCTTGTTCTGGTCTTGACTAGGTTAGAAGCCATTTCCTCCTTGTTAGTCACAACCATGTCTCTGGAAGATCAGCCCTTCGTATCACTAGTTCAACTTTTTGAAAAAGGACATCGTAATTAAGACAATTCCAGAATTTATTAGTTCTTCTGCCTGCAGCAAAGATATTTGGGAGGTATGTGGAGTGAGTGCCCCATCACTATTACTGGGAAACCATGTCCTTTAGTACCACTATCTAAAATACAAACACACCTATATTTCTTACATTAACCGTTAATTGAAACATAAATGTAATGAAGAAATCATGGGATCATAGATTTCAAACTGGAAGTTTAGAGGTTATTTTTTACAACTTACAGATGAGATATTCAGTGACTCTTCCAAGTCCCAAGGGTTCTAAGGGGCAGGACTGAGATTTGAACCCAGGTTTTCTGACTCTATATCCTGTGCTCTTTTGACTTTGCTATGAAAAGAAACATCCTCGCTTTCTGCCATCACTGTGCAAGATTAGCACTGAAACCTCCTTCAGGGTGAGGAGGACAAGATGGGAAGAGACCCTGACAGTGCTGCTGTAGGCTATGACTGGCCCCAGTCTCTCCCTCGAGGTGTCAGTCACAGACTTCAGTACAATTGCATTAGGTGTCACTAATTAGGATATTCTAGTCCACATATTTGGAGTTAGTTATATTTGAGAATATAAAATATAAATTTACATAAATGAATATGTATTTCATGCAAAACAATATGTAAATCGGTACCCCAGCTTTGCTGCAAAACATCTCCTAGCCTTACTTAAGAATATGCCTTAGATATATCCTCCTGCTTTGAATACATAGGGGAAAGCCCCACTCTTTTCTATGTTAGCAAAAACTGGTCCTGCATGCCCATTTTTCCTACTACCATTTGAAATGGAAACATAACTATGAGATTGCCTTCACTGGTTCTTCAACATTATGTCTGGACTTCCCTTCACAACTGCCTATGAGGTGCAAGGCATTGTGCTGTCCTCAAATGTCATAGGGGCAGAGATGGAGAGCAGGAGAGGACCTCATTGGCCTTCTAATCCAACCATCTCATTTTACAGGAGAAGAAACTGAGTCCAGGGGAGTAATGAGACTTACTCAAGCCACAGTACAAACAACAGGAGCAGGATTTGAACCCAGGTCCTCCAAATCTAGAGCCAGTAGGTGTCCTCGATACTCTGCTACCCAGCCTCCACTACCATCTCTGATTTAGATCCAGCTTCCACTTAGAGCTAACTACATCATGAGCAACACGTATGGGAAGAAGGAAAATGTTTAAGTTAGTCCCCAAATTTTAGGCATGCCATTGCATAACTTTCAAGGCCAATTAAGTCCCTCAGAGATCATTAATACATCACTTACAGACTTGAGAGAGGAAATGTAATTGTATAGGAATCTTAAAGACAGCTAGGTGGCACAGTGGGTAGAGAACTGGGCCTGGAGTCAGGAAGACTCCTCTTCATGAGTTCAAATTTGGCCTCAAACACTTACTAGCAGCATGACCCTGGGCAAATCACTTCACCCTGTTTGCCTCAGTTTCCTCATCTGTAAAATAATCTGGAAAAGGAAACGGCAGACCTCTCCAATATCTCTTCCAAGAAAACCCCAAATGAGGTCACAAAGAGTTGGACACAATTGACCAGCAACAACAATAGAGGGAAGCTTAACTAACGCCTCTGGGTCTATTTGTGGCTAGGACAGGTTGGGAGAATTGGGACTGTTTCTGGGTGTGATATGACCTGGGAACTGAGCGGGCCGTGTGACAGCTATCTTCAAGCTTTTGAAGGTTCGTTATGAGGAAGAGATCCTGACTTGCTCTATTGGGTCCTACAACAAAGGACTATTTGTGGTGGTTGCTGGGGTGAGGAAGCAAATAGATTTGGGGTCAGAAGGTGCAGGTTAGGAATCAAGCTCTATCGACTATTACCTGTGTGACTTTGAGTTAACCAATGAAGGTCTCTTCCATCTATGAATCTATGATCCTATGATTCCAAATTACGTCTCTAGATTCAACATAAGAAATAACTCGCCAAGCACTAGAGCTGGGCAGAAGTGAAATGGGCCACTTTGAGAGAGGGTTGGATATTCTCATTAGAGATTTTCAAGAGGAGACTGGATGACCACTTTGGGGGAATGTTGCAGGCAGAATTCAGGAGTGTACTCAACCTGAGGTTCCCTTCTCCTCTCTGATGCTATCTTATAATATTCAAATCATTCAGTCAATTCAGAAAACTTATTGGCCAAACTTATTCCAAAGAACAAGTAGACGACAAATGAGTCATTTCATTAAACTGGAAAATCATTGGACTGAATTCACTTTAAAAAGCTCTTGTAGCCCTCTATACCCAGACTTCACATCTACAGCTTCATCATTGATTTTCTAACTCCCAAGTCTCTTAGACACTGTCTGACCCAACCCTTTCACTAGGGTGAGGAGAATGAAGCCCAAAGCAGTGAAGCAACTTCTTGAAGGTCAGACAGGTAAGAACCAGTAGACAAAAATCTTCTTTTCATGACAATGTACCTTGTTCTGAAATAGGGGCCATTGGTTCAAGCTAGAACTGCATCAGCAACCTATGGCTTTCAGAGGATTTCACTATTGGCCTTTGTCCTACCAGCTGACTTATGGAAGGTTCTCTTAATCAGCCAGACTCCCAATAAAACTGGACCCTAGATCTACCCAGGATTAGTTATCAGCAGGTAGGCTGTTTTGGGTTTTTAAGGGGTGAAATAGTTTTGTTTTCTATGGTTTTTCTCCATGGTAGTGTGTAAGTCACACGATGTCTGTGCCAGAGCCAGAAAACACAATGATCTCTCAGTAAATATTAATTGCAATTAAACAAACAAAAAAAAATTATGTCACAAAAATGCCTAAGGCCAAACCAAAACATGACAGAACTGGAATGATCTAAAACAAAACTAAGCAGGGTCAGAGCTTTTTAGGATTGACATGGGAGACTATACGGAGATGCTGGCTGCTGCCATCTTGAATAGATAAGATCATGTCTGGCTTCTTTTGATCAATTATAAGAGGTAGTTTGAAAGTACTTGACTGTATCCAATGATGAAGACACCTAAAAAGTCATGTCATAAGACAATGACTGCAAGGCACTTCAGATGCTCACTACGGAAAAGAGACAACTTAGGGGGCAAAGGAGTAATCATCTTTGGATGGTGGAAGAGTTGCCCATAGGAAGAATGATGACAGTGAAGATGATAATTGTATTGGTAATTAAAGTGGGACTTTTTTTTTTACTGTTTTAGAAAGGCTAAAGTAATCCAATGCCTTTGGTTAAGCCTTATTAGATGCAAAATCCCAGGCCCACACCCTTTTGCTAACTAGGTGTAAAGACCCAGGATTACCCCTTTTGCTGATTAGGTATGAGCCCTTCAGGCCCTAAAAAGGATATATAAACTCAGAGGTTAGCATTTTGTCAGGGGCTTACTCATGGAAGGAGCGTTGAGACTCTGGGCAAGCCATTATAACTGCCCCCCTCCCCAGCTTTGCTAATCCAGATGTTGGTTTGTATTTGCTCTGAAGTTCAGGTTGTTGGCTTTTCCTCGTGAACTAAGTGAGTTATATATGTATGTTTTGTTTGGGAGGCTCTCAATCACTGGAAGAGTGGCTTGTGACACTGTAACTGCCCCCAGGCTTTGCTAACCCAGACCCATTGGTTCTTCTCTGGTAACTGAACTGCTATTTGGTCTGTTTATATTGTCTCTGTTGGTAATTTTTTTGTATTTGCTCTGAAGTTCAGGGTGCTGGCTTTCTCCCCTGAGCTAAGTTAATGACATATGTATGTTTGATTAAAGTGAGATTATTAACCCCTACTTTCCTTAGCAAAGCAGATGAAAGAAACTGTGCTAGCAGCTCTTGTTGCTGGTCTTGTTGGGTCTTACACCCCTAGAGCAGCTGCTAGCCAAATCGTTGTTACAATGATCAAGGACTTTAAGGTTTTAAAAGCATTTTATGAATATTAACCTATCTTATTCTCACAACCACTACAGGAGGGTGGTACTATGATAATCCTTATTTTATTCATGAAGAATGCAAGACAGAGCGATGTTAAGTAACTGGCCCTAGGTCACAGAGGCAGGAAATGGCCAAGGCCATATTTAAACTAAGGTCTTCTTCATTCCAAGTCCAGCCCAATATACTCTGCTTGAGCTAGAATAGGACTATTTTACATAACTCAGTCAGTCAATAAATCAATAAACATTTATTAAGCACCAATTCTGTATCTGACATGGTGCTAAGCAGTAGGGATGCACAAAAAAGGCAAAAGGCCAATAGGCCCTGCATGCTGGGAGCTCACGACTTAACAGGGAGATAAAATGCAATACACCCTGCTGTGTGTGTGAGTGCATGTGTGTGTGTGTGTATTTCTGTATGTCTTTGTGTGTTTGTGTCTGTGTGTGCATGTGTGTGTGTGTGTGTGTTTGTGTGTGCACGTTTTCACCTGTGCAGGTGAACTGTGCTTTTAGGAAAATCACTAAGGTAGCTAAATGGAGATTAGATTGGGGTGGGGAGAGACCCACCAGCAGCTGTTGCAATAATACAGGCACGTGATGATGAGAGTCTGACCAGAGCGGTGACAATGTCAAGGGAGAGAAGGGGGCATATTTAAGAGATGCCACAGAGACAAAATCAACAGGCCTTGGGACAAGGTTGGATATGGAGGAGAGAAAGAGAGAGGAGATGAGGATGACTCCTGGGGTGTGCCTGAGGGACGGGGAGGATGCCCTTTATCGGGACTGAGAAAGTGGGGGCTGCTTCGGGGAGAAAGACGAGGAGTTCTGCTTTGGACAGGCTTAGTTAAAGATGTCTGCTAGATCTCTAAGCTGAAATCCCTGAGGGACAGTTAGAAGTGTGAGGTCAACCGAGGGCTGAGGGCAGGAAAGGTACCTTTGAGGAGTGTTCAACATACAGACGGCAATTAAAGCTTTCCCAGCTGAGCTAATCACTAAGTGAGGTAGTAAAAAGAAAGAAAAGAGGGCTCAGGAAAGAACCCTGAAGGACACTTACATTTAAAGGATGTGATCTGGAAGAGGATCGAGCAGAGGAGACTGAAAAGGAGAGGTCAGAGAGGTAGGAGGAGAACCAGGGTGTCTTGAAACCTCAGAGAGGAGAGTATCCATGAGAAGAGGGTGACCAACAGTGTTCAAGGCTGCAGAGAGGTTCAGGGTGAGGAGGACCGAGAAAAGTCCATCGGATTTAGCAATGAGGAGATAATCGATAACTTTCAAGAGAGCAATTTCCATGGAATGATAAGGTCAGAAGCCAGATTGTAAGGGGCTAAGAAGAGAGCGAGAGAAGAGAAGGAAGAGGCATCTGTTATAGATGGTAGACTGTTGTTCGGTCTTTCAGTCATGCCCTACTCTTTGTGAAACCATGTGCAAAGACACTGGAGGGGTTTTCCATTTCCTTCTCCAGCTCATTTTACAGATGAGGAAACTGAGGCACACAGGGTTAAGTGACTTGGCCAGGATCACACAGCTAGTGACTGTCTGAGGCCAGATTTGAATTCAGGTCTCCCTGACTGCAGGTCTGGTGCTCTATTCACCGAGCCACCTACCTCCTCTAGAGGGTAGACTATCAAGCAGAATTCTAGATGGTAGAATTAGGGTCTGTAAATTCAAATTACAGGCCAGGCCAGTTGGCTCAGTGAGAAGGTGAACTTTCTAAAAAGAGAAGCCATTAATAGAGTGAGCTGTCTTACGATGTGAGCTTTCCATTGTTGGAAGTCGTCAATCATTGGTCATCAAATGTTGTAGAGATGCCTTAATGAAGCTGGACAATGAACTATCAGACCCCTGAAATCCCTTCTGCTCTGCGGCACAACAATCTTTGCACTTTTGGAGCTCCTTATAGATTAATTTTTAAAGTTTAGATTCAAATTCTAGCTCATGTTGTGTTATCGGTGATGTGTAGCTGATCTATATAGTGTCAGCATGAGTACAGAACCACATGGAAACAGAACTTCCGAGGTGGAAGGCAGCTTAACAGCTTGCTAGTCCAACTCACACCTGACAAGAGAATCCCCCAAATGATCTAGGTAATCTCTGTTCATTCAGACTTCCCTCGGAGACCTCGAGTTAGAGCAGCCCATTAGGCTTCGAGTTACCGCTAACTTTTAGGACGTTACTATCATAAGTTCCCTTGTTTCAAGGCTAAGTTGATCTCTTTGTAACTTCTCTCTATTCCTCCTAGTTTTGCTACCTGGGCCTAGCAGAACAAAGCTGATCCCTATTTGCAGACCTTCTATTATTTACAAACAGTGAAAGCATCTCCTTCCTTCCTCTGTCTTCTATTTTCCAGAGCAAATATCTCCAGACCTTTTAAAGGGTGTGCTTTCTACCAAGTAGACCCCTTCCAAGACAGCATGAAGTAGTAAACTGTCCATCCCTGGAGGTTTTCAATCACAGGGGGTGAGGAAGGCTATGAAGGGTCGACTATGGACCAAATAACTTCAAAGACCATCTCTAACCATGAGGTTTTCTGATCTAGAAACTTTCTTACGTTTGTGAATATATTTATATATTTTTTTAAAGATTATGGATTTAGATAATACTAATATGGATGTACTGTTAACCTCTAGTCTTTCTCTGTGGTGCTAGAATTAAATAAGGATAGAATTGATGAGGTCGGACATGGTAGTGGTAATCCATGACTAAAACCAAAAAGATCATTCCCATTCTCATGAGAGCATAGACCCAGAACATGAAAGATCCTGTGAGGCCATCCACCTACCCCAATCCCTCCTTTACCACGCAAGGAGATGAGGTCCAGCTGCTCAGGTGGCTCCCCTTGTTTACTCTTGAAATTGTTTTGCATCTGTTTTGCATAAATTTACATATGCACTTGCTTTCTCTTCTAATTGAATGTAAGCTCCTTGAGGGCAGATCCTCATTTTTCATTTTTTGACTCGGAGAGGCTCAGTGAAGTGGGATAGGAGCCCGGGTCATTTGACACCAAATCCAATGCTCGTCTCACTGACTCACACCAGCCCCTTCCTGTGTAATTAAAAATTATGTCATGGAATTTTGTGACTCTTCAGTCATTTTGCAGTTGTGTCTGACTCTTCATGACCCCTTTTAGGGTTTTCTTGGCCGACTTCTAGAGTGGTTTGCTTTTCCTTCACCAGTTCATTTTACAGATGAGGAAACTGAGGCAGACAGGGTGAAGTGACTTGCCCAGAGTCACATAGTTAGTAAGTGTCTGAGGCTGCATTTGAACTCAGGAAGGTCAGTCTTACTGACATCAGTCCCAGTGCTCTGGGCAGTGCCAAATAGCTCTCATGGGATAGGAAACACCTAAAAAATTACAAATATCAAAGGATCTTATTTTTAGATCAGGAAGGAATCTTGGAACTTATGTAGTCCAACCCTATCATTTTTGCAGTAGAGGACACTGAGGTTCAGGGTGGTCAAGTGACTTATCCAAAGTCACACAGCTAGCAAATGACAGAGCCAGGATTTGAACCCAGTCCTCTGCCTCTGCATCTAGTATCTTTTTATTGCTGGAGTATCCAAAGACATTTTACTTCCAGTCAGGCATTGGAGAACTCTTTGGATGAAATGGCCCTGGGAAATCTTTAGGAAGCTTTCAATCCTCATGAATTCGGAAGGCAGCAAATTCACAAGGAAGCTAACAATTCTCTACCCCCATGGATATTGCCGGAATAAACTGAACTAAATATCATAAATTAGGCAGAACTCAGACCTGGGCACATTTTGACAGGAAGATTGTAAAGAAAACCCAAGTGTTGCATAAAATACTGTGAATTCAGGAAGATAATATTTTTTCTTGTCAGTCAGTATAAAAAATGATTCCTTGTGGAGTTTTTAGGGGCAGGCGACCTTTGAGAGGTTCTATGTTTTGTGTGCCCTTGTGTGAGGCTTAAAACGGAATATTTCATAAAATTTGACCTTGCTTTTTTTTTTTTTTTTAACATGAGGAAACGAGGTCTGTGTCACCGATGTGACCACTTATAACTGCTCTTGTTTACAGATTCTCCCTTTGAAATCATCTTGTGCTTGGGTTATCTATGACTAGACGCATACATGTTGTTTATCCCAAGACAGTGTCAGATGCGGTCAGGGAATATGGTTTACGTCTCTCTCTCCAGTGCCCAGAAAGCTGCCATCACTGAGGAGGCGCTGAGCGGATGCTTGGTCCTGGCCTTGAGAGACCTGAGATGAAGCTGTGAAAGCCATTTGTGTGTCTTTGTGCTTGTGTGTTTGGAAATCAGAGGACCATGGAGGTAGAGATCACCCCTTTCATTTCAAAGAGGGAGAAAGTCAGTTTCTTGGAGGGGAAATCCTTGCGTGAAGGTTCCCCGAGAACTGAACACCAGAGCAAGTCTCCCTGCCATGGTCGTGGGATACCAGAGCACTGCTTTTCCCACTAGGCTACATCTATAGCAGGGTGTCAAAGGTCACAGAGTCAGAACAGGCCAGATGCAATCCTTGATCCCAGCTCTCTATCCTCTGCCCCATTGTACTTCCCACTTGTGACACACTGATGCTGGTCTTGGAACCAGGACCATCTGAGTTCAAATCTTGCCTCAGATGCTAATGAGCAGTATGACCCTGGGCAAGTCACTTAACCTCAATTCTGCTAATAATAACACCTGCCCCCCAGGGTTGTGCTGAGGAGTAAATGAGATAACGAATGCAAATAGCTTTGCAAACATTAAAAATTTCTGTATAAATAGGTAGCCATGGAGACCAGACTGAAAGAGAAAGAGACAACGGGTAGATAACAGAGAAATGTTGCTGTTTGTCCTTCCTTCTCTAAGAGGGCCAATGACCTCAAGAGGGCGATGCCATGATGTGCAAGTGAATTGGATGTAAGTGAGACAGGGCTGGGCAAAGTCACCAACCTCACTCTCTCCTCCACTCTGGGTCTAGTGGCCAGACATGGATCAGGATGGCTGGAGATGGCCCAGGATTCAGTGGGGTACCCTGGCCTTTTTAAGCTAAAGTGTTTCCTGGGTCTAGAGAAATGGAAAAATAGATAGGTAGGATAGCTAGGTGGCTCAGTGGATAGAGACAGGACTAGAGTCAGGAAGACCTGAGTTCAAATCTGGCCTCAGATATGTTCTAGCTGTGTGACCTTGGGCAAGTCACCTAACCCTGTTTGCCTCAGTTTCCTCAATTATAAAATGAGCTGGAGAAGGAAATGACTAACCACTCTACTATCTTTGCCAAGAAAACCCCAAATGGGGTCACAAAGAGTAAGATATGACTAAAACAACTGAACAAAGAGATCTGAAAAGACAGATAATAGGGAAATAGGTAGATGATAGATACATTATTAATAATAGTGTGTAATTTGAAAATTGATAATATGTTTATAAAGAGGCCTCCCAACACAGGACAGGAGTCTGTGGAAGTGATGAGAGGCAGCAGCGCAATGCCACCGGCCGTGAGACATCAACTCCTGAGGTTTACAGCCCAAAGGTATGAAACACATTTTCTTGAACTTCCAGGAGACACAAAGGCCAGGTATATGCCTCTATTCCCTCCCCCGCCCCCCCCCAACCCAGAGAATTCCTTGGGAAAACACACTGCAATAGAGGAGACAGAAGTAGGGCTTCATGGGAGTTCCTGAGTTCCAGATGGGCAGAGTCAGTAGGGGTCAACACCAGGAGCCCAGATATACTCTTGTTCCCCCAGGGGAAGTACCAGACACCCAGCTCAAACAACAAAGAGCTGAGACCATTGCTGAAGAGGAACAGTGCTGGAGAGCAGCCCCAGGGGAAGAGGAGACTTCAGGCAGCCAGACCCCTCCCCCACACCTCAGGAAACTGAAAAAATACACAAAGCCAGTAACTAGACTCACAATCCCCAGAACAAGAAACCTGGGACAGAGCCCCAAAAGCAGAAATTCACTATAAAGCCAGGAAAAAGCTAACCAAAATGAAGAAGAACACAAAAAAACCGAGGACCACTGATTCTTTTTATGGAGACAGGCATGATCAAAATACAAATTTGGGAGAGGATAGCAATGACACTATACCCACATCTGATACCTCAAAAGGGAATGTGAACTGGTCTCAAGCCCAGAAAGCATTACTGGAAGAGCTAAAGGAAGATTTTAAAAACCAAATTAGGGAGGTAAAAGAAAAAATGGAATTAAAGGAAAAAAAAAAAAAACACTGACGAAATCAAGTCCTTAAAAAATAAGATTGGCAAAATGGCTATGGCGATTCAGAATCTAAATTGAGAAAATGACACCCTGAGAGGTAAAATCAAACAATTGGAAAAGGAGACTTAAAAGCAAAATGAAGACAGCAACCCACTAAAAATTAGAGTTGAGCAAGTGGAAGCCAATGACTCTATAAGGCATCAAGAAGTAGTGAAACAAAATGTAAAGAATGAAAAAAATAGAAAAAAATGTGAAATATCTGATTGAAAAAACAACTGACCTGGAAAATAGATCCAGGAGAGACAATTTAAGAATTATTGGTCTACTGGAAATCCACAATGAAAAAAAGAGCCTTGACAGTATCTTCGAAGAAATTATCAAAGATAACTGCCCAGAGGTCCTAGAACCAGTGGGTAAAATAGTCATTGAAAGAATCCACCAATCACCCCCTGAAAGAGATCCCAAATTGAAAACACTAAGAAATATTATAGCCAAATTTCAGAATTACAAAGTCATGTTTAAAAAGATGTTAAGGTTTGTTATTGCTCAGTCATGTCTGACGCTATGGGAAGCCCAATGGACTTTTGTCCATGGGCTTTTATTGGTAAAGATACCAAGGTAGTTTGCCATTTCCTTCTCCAGTGTGCTCCATTTTACAGTGGAAAAACTGAGGAAACTAGGGGTTGAGCAACTTGACCAGGGTCACATGGCCAGTAACTTAAATCCTGCTGACTCCAAGCTTGGTACACTATCCACTGCACCACCCAGCTGTCCCTTCTTGCAAAACACTGGACTCCTCATTTGATGGATGTTTCTGCCCTGCCCATCCTCTGACTGGCCCTGTCTTGATGTCTGGGGGGTAGTGGGGCTCTCTCACAATTCGTGAGGAAGGGGGATTTTGGATAAGCCACCATGGGTCACTTGCCATCTGGCAGAGCAGAGGTGGGTCTCTTGTCTGCTCTGATTTGTTTTGTAAGTGATAGCTCTTGACCAATTTGAATAAGATCAGATAAGCCAAGGCAGGGTTAAGAAGGCCCTGAGGGCCAGGAGGTGAGTGAATCCTAGCAAAGGCTACTGTGCCCTTAAATATAAACAAGAAAACCGGAAGGAAGGAAGGGAAGGGGGAAGGGGGGGAAGGAAAGGGGGGTGGCTGACCCCAGATATAAGCAACCAGGCCTAGCCTTCATGAGATGCCTCAAGAGGCCTCAGATTTGATGTGATGGGACCTTTTGCTGCCTCATTCCTACAGGGATGGGAGGGAGGCCTAGGGCTGTCTTCCAAAAGGCCAGGGGGTGTCCATTTCACAGGCCAGGACAAGAGCCCTGGGATTTTTCTGGGCATCTCCTAGTCTCCAGCAAACCTTGGTAAAGGCACCTTTCAGGGTCTGAGTTTCCTCATTTGTAAAATTTGGGGGTGGTGCACTAGGTGACCTCTCTATTAATGACCTTCCAGCCCTAAATCCATGTCTTGTGGATTTATCTAATTCATCAGTATTATTAGATATTGTCATATGGATCTATATAATCAGCAGCTTCCATGTGATTCTTTGAACCCAGATTCTCACAGAGGGACAAGACTATGAAGAAACTCCCCAAAGCCCAAGCAGGAGAGTAATGAAGCTTGGCCCAGCCTCCCTAGGAGTCTTCTCCTCCTACAACTTTGCTCCCACCTGTGAGCACAAGCATCGGGCATGCCTCCAGATGGGGTGACCTGACTCTTGCTGAGAGGCTCAGCGCCCCCAGGACCTGCTACTGCTGTTGGAAGCTCATGTATGATGACTGTAGGCCCGGACCCTCCTGAATCTCGCTTTCCAAACTGGCGTCTAATTTGGGTGCTTCTTCTGTGGCGGCCCACTCAAGATTGGCCAAGGGAAGAAGGCCTCAGCTTACCTTCTACCTATTCTTTACAGATCTTGTAAGAACCTGTTTATCTTCCTGTCGTCACCCCTATTAGAGTGTGAGCCACTTGAGGACAAGGGCTGTCTATGCCTTTCTTTGAATCCCCAGAACTTGGTGCTGTGGCACACAGTCGACACGTAATAAATGCTGATTAATTGAATCCCTGATAGATGTCAGCATTTCACATCGAACTCCTGCTCTTTTATATTTTTGTGTGGAAAGAAGGGAGAGATTGGATAAGAAAGGTGAGCTGGTGGGATTGCTCGGGATGACAGCTCTGGGCCTAAGCCCAGTCTCCATACCTTTACGCTTTTCTGATTGATGCTTTTCTCATCTGTCTAGTGCACTGTATCTTACCCTCCTCCTGTTCTTGGTCTACTGAACTTGGACCAAGCAGACTCCTAGCAATGGCCCATCACCCACAGCCAATCCCTTCAGTCAGAAGCATCTCCACATGTGTGCTGATTTTTTTCTCGCCCCCACTTTTTTGTTCCTTTTGAACAGTCATTCTCAAAGTCTGTTCTGGGAACCACTTGGGGTCTTTGGGGACTGTTCAGGGAGTCTGAAAGATCAAAACTGTTTTCATAATAATTCTAAAATATTTTAATTTCTAATATGGTCACTAAAGACTGATATAATCCACATACACCAAAGCTATCTGAGAGATCTTCAATAATTTTTAAGAGTATAACGGGGTCCTGAGACCCAAAAGGTCAAGAATCACTGCCTTAGAGAATCATGGCAGGAAAAGCCATAGTTGGAATCCCTTGAATCCCTGTCATATGCAAAATGGGCATGGAATGTTCCCAACCCAATTCATAAAGGCAGCCCAAACCAGAATGCTAGGAGGGGCATCATGTATGCGTTAGATAGAGATATATATTGACTATAAGTTGACTTCAGTTACATGAGCCTGAATGGCTGCTTGGTTTGTTTTTTAGTAATGCCCGACTCTTCCTGACCCCAGTTGGGGTTTTCTTGGCAATGATTCTGGAGTGGTTTTCCATATAAGCAGACCGAGGCATACAGGGTGAAGTGACTTGCCTAGGGTCACACAACTAGTATCTGAGGCCAGATTTCAAGTCAGGAAGAGGAACTTTCTTGAGTCCAGGCCCAGCACTCTACCCACTGCCCATCAGCTTGAATATATGTATATTAATATGGATCCTAGAATTATAGTCCTTCGGATAATTACAGATTTAGAGGTTGAAGAGACTTTGGAGGTGATGTCATCCTAGCTGTTAATTTTACAGGTGAGAAAACAGGACCAGAACAACAGAATGGCTGCAAAGTCAGAGAGATAGTAAGTAGCCAAGGTGAGATTCAAATGCAGGGACTCAGATTCCCAAACCAACCCCATTCAACAACCCAACGATTACGATGCTGTGAGCTCCTTCTGGGCAGGGACTGTCTTTGCCTCTTTGTGAATCCCTATCACTTGGCACAGTGCCTGAAATATAGTAGATACTTAATAAAATGCTTATCAACTGACTGAACACCTCATTGCCTTCCTCCCACATTCATTTATTCATTCATTCATTTAACAAGCTTCTGTTAAGCACCAACTATATTCCGGCTCCTTTGTTCTGTGCCATAAATGTAAAAATAAAAATGAAAGTTTCTGCTCTCCAAGAGCCTACAGTCTGTCAAGGCAAAGCAACATGTTCATGCCTATGGAAAATTAAATACCAAAGCTTCTGAGGAGGTACACTAACAAAGAAGGGGTGGGGACAGAGTTCCAAGCCAGGCTTCCTGCAGAAGATACACTAGATGAGCTCTGAGGAAAGCTAAGGATCTATAATTCAAGGCTAAGGAGAGGGGTGGATTCCAGGTATGAAGAACAGCCTGTGCAAAGGCAGGAAGAAGGGAGATCCAGGACCCTGTATGGGTAAGAGTAAATATGTTAGTTGGTTGGAACACAGAGCACCATTTAGCATGTCCACTGTTAGATGGATATAGGTGAGATTTCTTTGGGCCAACAGTACAATCTGAACTTAAACTTAATTTCACTTCAAGTACCTAAAAAAATAAATGATGGTAATATGCAGAAAATGTTCTTTTGAACACTACTGAGCCAAACATTTGTAAACAAGGGTAATGATACAACATGAAGACATATTCTGCGATATGTTTTAGTTCTAAGGTTTTTGTTCCTATTCAGAATATTTTTTATGTTAAGGAATTGAGATGATGAGAAAGCTTACAGAAATAGTGCATTGGATAATTGTGTAATGGGCCAGGCTGATTCTTATCCTTCTGCTAGGATCATGAAATTTGCACTGCAGTGTTTCTCAAAGAATGAGATTTATTCAACAAAACCTTAAGTGTCTACCATATGCATTTTCATTCACTCCACAAACATGAATTCAGCACTTTCTGGTGCCAGGGTCGAAGAGCCCGACATGGTCATTAGGGAGCTGGCCAGCCATAGGGTCAAGGCTGAGGCCTGCCTTTGCAGCTGAGCTGACTGTGTGACCCTGCACAAGCTACTTATTCATTCACTATCCCAGCAACCCTTAGACTCTAAGTTTCAGGCAAGGTCCCTATCTGCATCCATAGAGGAAGCTCTCCCTACAACTATGAATGAGGATGATCTAAAATCATGTTGCCACAACAACGTTCCCCCTGACCTCAAGGAGCTTCTGTTTCACTGAGCTTTACCCGGTTTCCCAGGCTTTAATAGGAAACTTCCAATATGCTATCCCAATTACTGTGATAAACATGAGCATGTACCTAGCAGGCATCTTTTCCCTTGTTTGCTGTGACTTCCACTTCTAAACAGTTAACTCTCCTAACTCCTAGAGGGAAAAGCACTTGCCACTCTTGGCAAACCCAAAGGTGAGACTTCCATTAGGGTCGATTGCGAGTTGCATTTCAATCCTCTTATCCAGTCAGAGTGCAGTTAGGGAAAGCCCACATGATGGAGAAAGATGCCCTATGTGGACAGTGCTTCAGAGATAGGGTACCATGATTTAGGGGGCACAGGGTCAGGAGGCCACTCCATGTACTGAGTTATTGAAGGATTAGCTGGGACCATCAATGTTACACTAAGACCATGGCCTGAGGATCTGCCATAGTGAGAGGCTCAGATCTCTGCTCCCAGCGGGTTCTTTTTACCCACAGATGGGATGATAAAGCAAACACCAAATGCATCACTTCAGGCATGTTTCCCTTAGATGTCTTATCATCTCTGATGTTTTCTTTTTTCTTTCTTTTCTTGTGATTAAAAGGAATGGGACTTACAGTTCACGACAATTTTAACTTTTTTCACATCTGGGAAGGACACGTCATTCTGCGCCCCACACTCGTATTCCCCGGCCTGGTCCCTCGTGATGCCGTAGATGTCCAAATATTGCCCGCTCTCAAATGGTTTTGCTACAATGGGAGGAAAAAAAAAACACAATTATGGTGTGTTTAATTGTCACCCCTAGAGGAAGCTTCATTCAAGGAAAACAATCATTTTGTGACTTTTCCTGAAATTATTTACGTACCACTTCAAATGAAACTGGGAGTAATTATTCAATCCTTTGTTCAGAGACCATCCAAAGGGGAAAACAATGGCACTGACAGCCACAGAAGCTGATGAGGGAGTTCCTGTGATGACTTTCCCTGGAAAAGGAACACCCTTGGCTTCTTCTAAAATTGATTATGTTTCCCTTACCTTGGCACATACCAAACAGAGCTGGGCACGTTTGTTTCATTAGGTGATTGAGTTCAATAACCTTAGAGCCTTAGAAGGCACCTGCTGACTTGTATAAGGGATAACGCAGAATATTTAATCTAACTGAATTTTATCTTTATTTTCTGGAAAATGCACAGTGCTACGCAGGTTTTGAGTTATAATGATAAAATGCAAAGAGGAATATTTAGGATTGATGTGGGATGTGAAACCACAATTCCTAAAAGCCAAAGTTATTCAAATACAGAAGGGACAACAGAAGCACTATATAGTAGATACAGCACAAACCTTAGAGTCAAGACAATAGTAGGTATTAGAACATTAGCCAACGTGTATCTATTCAGCTTCTGTGATATGCAATGTGATAGCTATATCTGTCTGTCTGTTTGTCCATCCACCTGTCTGTTCGTCCATCTATCTATCTAGATATTCTCATTTGCTAAGCCCTATGAGGTGGGTGACATTATCATCTCCATTTTACAGATGAGGAGATCGAGGCCCAGAGAGATCAGGCAACATGCCTAGGCTCACTCAGACAACAAGAGCTTGAGGGATGTTTGATCTTCTTGATCCTGACGCTAGCACACTAGACACTATGGCACCTGGATATTTACTAGCTGTGTGGCTTTGGGTCACTTACCTAACCTCTCTGGGCTCCAATTTCCTCACCTGTGAAATGAGGGCATCGGACTAGATGACCTCTAAGGTCTTTCCCAGCTTAAATCTATGACCCAGTGAGGAGCCGGGGGCATCTAATCACTGCAGACCGTGAAGAGAAAGCTGAATAACCACTTGCCATGTTTGTTATAGAGGTCTGGCTTGGATTAGATAACCAGTGAGCTCCCTTCTAACACTGAGTATCTATCATTTTACGATATGGTATCTAGCCAGTTAAATCACATTTTTCACAGTTTGAAATGGTCCCAATCAAGATGAGAAATGTCCATACTGAGAAGGGACAGAGAATAGAGAGAGTCATGTACTCTGGCTTTGGTTTGATCCCCATTTCCAACGCTTCCTCATGGCCGCTGAAGCTGCCATACTCCATTGCCTTTCTATACCTCACTCTTCATAAATAAAATTTCCTCAACTGTCTTCCTCAATGAGAGATATGGTGGTATAGCAGGCAGAGGGCTAGCCTCAAATCCAGGAAGGATCTGGCATGTTCTGACTCTGACATTTAATGGTCAAGTGAGCCTACAGAAGTTACTGACCTGTCAAGGCTCTAGGCAACTCTATATTGGTAGACAGAGTTTGGCATTTCCTAGATAAGGGAAGACATCTGGAACATACTGCATTAATTCCTACTATGTGCTAAGCACTGGGACTAAAAAGAAAGGTGTAAATTGTCCCTCACCTCACAAGGCACACAGTCTAACTACAAAGACATAACAACTACGTACAAACAAGCTATATTTAGGATAAATAGACAATAACCAATGGAAGGAAGGGTACAGGATTAGGAAGGCATGGGAAAGGGTTCCTGTAGATGGAGAAATTTTAGGTGGGACTGGAAGGAAGCCAGGAGGCAGAGAATCCCGGCCGTGGGAGAGAGTCAGTGAAAATTCCCAGATCCGAGAGATAGAGTGTCTTGGGATAGCAGGCATGCTGGTTTCACCAGATCACATAATATGAGAGGAGGCATAGAGTATAAGAAAACTGGAAGGGTAGGAAGAAGTTAGGCTAAAAAAGGTTTTAAAAACCAAAGAAAGGATTTTGTATTTGATCCTACAGGTAACAGGGAGTCTCTGAATTTTATTGAAAGGAGAATGACAGAGTTAGGACTGTGCTTTAGGCAGATCATTTCATAGCTGAGTAAAGGATGGACCGGGGCAAGGAGGTGAGTCAGGGAAGCCCTGCATGTGGTTACTGCAACGGCCCAGGAACGAGGAGATGAGAACCTATTCCAGGGGAAGTACCAGAGGAGAGAAAGGGGTGTAAATCCCTGAACAAATAAATGAACGAATGTGACTTCCTTGCAAGGAGGGAACGTTTCATTCTGTTACTTGGGTCTCCAGGAACTAGCCCATAGGAGATAACAAATAAATATTTACTGGTTGATTGTATGAAAGGATGGATAAATGAATACATGAAAATCATTTAAGTTCTTACTATCAACCAACCACTGTGCCAAGTGCTTGGTGAACAAATTAAAAAGGCAAGAAAGTCCCTTTCCTCAGGGAATTTTCATCCTAACACAGGAGTGCTTCCTAACCTGCAGCTTAGAACCTCTTGACACTGGATAGATTTCCAAGGGTCGGTGAACTTGGATAGCAAAACATAAACATTGTATTTTCACTGACATCTAACTAAAATTTAGTTATTTCTTTCAACTATTTAAAAGCATTATTTCAAGAAGGGGTTTATATGTTCTACCAGACAGCCAGAGGGGTTCAAACCATTTAAAAGAAGTGGTTAAGGATCCTTATAATAAGGAAAGATAACATGCAGTGAGACAGTGGCCAAGGAGGAGTGATACGGGCATGAAATCGACAAGAGTGGAGAGTGCTCCTGCGCAAAGACGCCCATTGCATCAAGTCACCATTTGTAAAAGGAGAGCGTCCGAAAATTCATCAGCAGCCCCTGAGGCTATTGGATTCTTCAAAGCCTTAGCCCCATACTTCTGACCTCTTGAAGCCAGGTTTTAAAATCATCTCTTTTTATTACCTGCCATTGATGTCTTGTGGTTTCTCTGCCTACCCCCTTTCAGATTTTCTTCCTCTTTTGCCAGTTTTCAACTCTGCAATCGAATACACTTGAGATTTAAAAGTTTCTGTCAACTGCCTTGAGCTCTCTGAAAGACCAAAGGCCCCTCAAACATCTGAAGACACTCTGGTGTTGGAAGAAGCTGTGATTTTTGCCAATAGGTACACTCTCTCTTCTCATGTAGTTCACAACCCTTCTGTGACTTAGTAGAGGAGGGCTTTGGAGAGTTATATCTACGAATATAGATACGTGTGTGTGCGTGCACGCGTGCTTTGGAGAGTTGTAACTAAGTTGTATCATTTATATATTCTTACCTACAACTCTCCAAACCCTCCTCTACTGAGTCATAGAAGGGTACACACACACACACACACACACACACACACACACACCATGTGACATGAATTCTTCTGGGGTGTGTTTGTGTTTTGGTAGGGTGGAGGAAACTACTCTTGGTCCTTAAAAGTTGAACAAACAGAATGTTAGCAGTGCCAGCCGTGCCATACTCCAGGTATGGAGTAATCGAGACAGGCAGTTGCCTCAGCGCCAGCCTTTCCCTCAGTCAACAAGCATTTGATAAATACCTTCTTTATGCCAATGTATCAGTAAGGCAGGATTCATGATATTGATGGTGACCGTGAATATGCCTGTATAGTTCAGAATTGAAAAGTATAAGAGATTCTCTGAATAGAAGGCAGAAGAAGTAAAACATTTACTCAGACACCAGAGGATCACATCCTAGAACCAATAACCCCAATTTGACACAGCAGTAATTGTATTCCAAAACCAGTAAGTCCATCTCAATGTAACAGCAAGGAGATTAAAACACAGTATCACAACAAAGAGCCAAGCCATCCTGTAACCTTCCCTTCTCCTAGGGCCTTCCCTTAAACACTCACTCACAAATCCTAACTGTCTGCTTGCCTGTGTCCTCTCCTCCCTCAGTTCTGAAAGCCCTTGCAGTTCTCAGAGCCCTTCCAGTTCTCTATCTCTCTCAAAGTTCTCTCTTTTCTTGTAGTTCTATCTTCTTTGAAGTTCTTTCTGCTCTGATCTTAATCACTACCCACAGGGCGTGTATATATATATCTTATTTTCTGCCCTGGGGCTTAGCACCTAATGGCAAAAGAATGTGGGCCTGCCTACAAACAAGCCTCTCCCAATCAAGCTTCCCTTAACTAGCTCCACCTGAGGCCTATTGAATGGGTGGGGGAAGATCTTTGATCACATTAGCACCACAGCCAAACACTGGGCTAGGTGCTGGCAATACAAGAACAAAAGTGAGGGTTTCTTTGCCCTCAGGAAGCTTACTCTCTCTTAGGCTACCAACACAGAGAAAGGCTTAGCAACAGAAGCAGCTGCCAAGAATGCTGATCCTAGATACAACAAAACATGACATTGGCAACCCTAAAAACATGGTGGCTTTGTGAGCCACATCAGGGGAACAGGACTATAAAGATGGAATCTGAGTTCTTTTGGAGTGTTAAAGTCAGAAGACGTACAATATCAATCAAGACTGTAAAATTGGCAGAGTACAGCGAGCATCAATAGACAGAGTGCCTCAAAAGTCTTTGGGTGGCTTTACCCTATTAAAGCTTAAAGCTACAAAAAGACTTTTAGCACACACCATATTGTGAGTAAATATTTTAAATTGAAAATGTAGTCATTGACTAACATAAAGATGATAAGAATTAGAAGAGGAATGACTTAGTAGTTCTGTGAACAGCAATGCGATTTGCCTCAGGGCATCGATATGGACAGCTAGCAGAGTCAGGAGGACCTGAGTTCAAATCCAGCCTCAGGTGCTTCCTATCTGTGTGATCCTGGGCAAATCACTTAACTTCTCAGTCTCAGAGTCCCACCTCACTGGGTTGTTGATAGGATCAGGTGAAAGAATGAATGGAAAGTGCTTTACAAAGTATAGAATGATCTCCAATAAACAACTGTATGGTATCTATATGCAGCTTGTCTCCCCCATTAAAATATAATCTCCTTGAGGGCAGTGGCCATTTTTTGTTATTTTTTTTTCCCCTAAGACTTAGCATGGTATCTGATTTATAGTAATCATGTAATAAATTCACGTTGAGTGATTGCTTTCTATATTCCAGGCACCATGTGGGGCATTAGGGATACAAAGACCAAATCCATGATGACCTCATCCTCAAGGAGCTCATGTTTTATAGGGGGGCAGGGAACTTGCAAGGAGATAGATAAAAGTCCCAGAATAGGTGACACATGGGCTAAATCTTGAAGGAACATCAGGACTTTGGGAGATGGAGATGAGGAAGGAGTGGTTCCAGTCTTGTGTAAATGAATGAGACAAAACTGGGACGGGTGGAGTCAGCCAAGGTGCCTGGAAGGTGGATGGTACGATTGCCTGGAGTGTGACATAAGGCCAGAAAGGGGTGGAATCATTGTATGGAAGCTCTTAAAAACCAGGCTAAGGAGTTTGGTTTTCTCCCAGTGGAAATGGAGCTGAAGGTGTTAAAAGGCTGAAGGCCTTTTAGAAACAACATATAGGCCTGGATATTTGTTCCATATTGATCTCAGTTTATAGAAGCACTAGATGCTTGTCCTAGAAAAAAAGAAGGCTTTTTATCCCAACAATTGATTTGTATTTTTCCTATGTGTAAAAGTTCAGATAATTGGAGAATGAAAATAAAGTAATAACCCTAGCTATAAATCAGTGCCCAATGTCCTATGATAGTCAATTCATCTTAAAGAGGTAAGAATTTTGCTCATGACTCATCATAGGATTAGGACTTTTAAAGAAAAGTCACAATAGCACACATGCCCTCTAAACCAAACAAAATGAACAAGGACAACAGCAACAAAACAAGTGGTGGAAGGGTGAGGGTATTATCATGGCATTGACAGTCATCTGTCAATATCTGCTTCCATCTAGATCTGCCTCTTCACAGCCATAGCAAGGTCTGTTCTTTGGGAAGTGGGGAGCACAGAGTCCCCTGTCTTTGTGGCGACACTTTAATTTGGCCTTTCCATTCTTCCTCAAACCTAACCCAACTGCCTCATCCCAAAATGATCTCTCCCTCTTTGAATCTGTTCAGAGTAGTTTGCCAAGATCTCCCTCTCTCTCTCTCACTCCCTTTCCTCCCTCCCTCCCTTCCTTTCTTTCTCCTTCCCTTCTTTCCTTCCTTCTTTCTTTCAACTATCCACCAGTCATATAGCCTTTGTTCAATTTGTTTTCACTTAAATCTATTCACTTATTCATTTGTTCATCCATCCATCCATCCACCCATCCATTTATTTGAATTGAATTTTCACACCCTGTATATAGGTGGCCTTGTTAGTTGGAAAGGCCTGTCAGTCTTTGAGTACTGCTATACCCAATCCACTGCACCATCATTGATGGGGTCCTTGGGGGTTGATTGCATAGAGCAGTTCCAAGACGAAATATAAACCACCTAATTAGAGTCTCACAAACAATTTTTTGTTAATGTTCTGATGAGAACACAAAATATTGACTTTCCAGGGAATTGTGGCCATAGTTATAATTTAAGTGACTGAATCCTGTTAATCTTTATAATTCTGGTAATATATTTTGTGTTTCTCCCATCATAGGATCTATGTTACAATAAACGCCCTGTTCCACACAGAAATCTCGTCGATAGATTATTTCTTTTGTTCCCCCCTTTGGGGTCCCTGGATTTAGGGTCATAATCTCATTTACCACAGTTAGTGTTATCCCCACGGTAGTGAATACTTAATGAGTGAATAAGCATGAGAAGAGATGGTGCCTCACACCAGAGGCCAGGCTGCTCCCACACGGGCCCAGGCAAACGCCATATCTGGGAGTGGAGCAAAATTTCAGTTCCTCTGGTCCAGCAATGATACATCAATTCTAGACGTGTTATTGTTGTCACACATAGTAGGAATTTCTGATTAGTAGGGCAATGTAGATAGATACTGATAGACAGAATTTGAGTTTAAAGCCAGGATGGGTGAGGTTCAAGGCTTTCCTATTACCCACCTGACTGTGTGACTGAACAATTCATTTGACCATTCAATGCCCTATTGAACTCTGGGATTAGAAGCTGCAAAGAAGATTCTGACATCTTCAGGAAGAGGAGGGATCCCTATCCCTAACTGGAAGCGAACCAGTGTTGATAACCAGAATAAGCACCAGTGAAGAACTGTCTTCACTTGCTGCCTGCCCCCTATTTCACCCCTTTTGTCTCATTTTATACAGTGCCAAGGTGTAGAGATGGCTGTAAAATGGCAGTGGGTTTGGGTAGGGCTATACTAAATGAGGTTTGCTCCAAGGCTCCATCCAGCTCCAAACCTACAATCATCTCAATGGTTTCTTTCCCCTTCCTTCCCCTTTTCTTCTCTCTCTCTCAAGTAACTAGTGGGAAAGGGGAAGGGAAGGAAAAATTTGGAACTTAGAATCTTATAAGAGTGAATGTATGAAAACTAAAAATAAATAAGTTTTTTCTTTTTAAAGAATCATGCATCTTATACGCCTTGGAGTTTCATCTATTAGAACATAAAACAGACACCCTCAACTTCCTTCCTCCCTGAAAGAATAGGGATCAAGCCTGTGACTTCTTGATACCGGGGAGCTCAAGAGGAGGGCCCTCCCTTTACCAGAGCCTACTAGGTCCTCCTCTGGGGCTTCCAGCCTTAGAGAGCCACCTAGAGTACTAGCAGTTTAAATAACAATAAATAACACTTATATGGAGCTTTATGGTTTGCAAAGCACTGTCCAGATATTATCTAGCCTTGTCCTCACAATAATTCCGGGGTAGGGGCTGTTGTTATCTTCATTTTCTGAATTAGGAAACTGAGTCAAATAGAGATTAAGTGATGGTCCTAGATTTGAACCTGGGTCTTTTTGACTCCAGGCCTAGCATTTTACCTACTGTGGCATGTAGGTGCCTACATCCCTGGCCTAAATCACTGGCCCATTGTCACACAGCCAGCATGTGTTATGACAGGGACTTGAACTTGGGTTTCCCTGGCGCTGAGACCTAATTACTAATTATTAGTGAGACCATGACTAACGAGATCATTGCTGATTATTGCCTCTCATCTACTCCAAAAAGACACCACCACCACCACCACCATTCTCCATGAAAACCACAAAAAAAAGAGATGATTCTAGGTTGCATCTTGTGTGTTGGTCAGACTGGTTTTCCCCACCTCTGGCAGGAGGAATAAATTATGCAAACAAAGGATCCATAAAGAAAAAGGGTGTTGTCTACATGCTCAGCTGCACTTTGTTCCTCTGTGACCACATTGAATCCATTTCCAGGAAAAATATTATCTACTGTCACTCTAAGCAGAGACCTTTGTTGTTGGTTCACTTTGCATGAAGCATGCACAGGTTCCAAACTGAAGTCCTGCAACGTAGCCAAAGCTTCTCTTTTACGTAGGCGACCATCTAAGACAGTCATCTTTGCCACGCCATGAGACCTTGGGTACAGAATGCTCAATTGGAAATACCCTTGGTAGGTTCCTCCTTTCCCTCTAAGTCTTTGAAAGCCCTTTGAAAGCTAGGCCCCTCTTCCCCTTGTATTTTAACACCTTAGCTTCCTCCCATGTCCTCAAAACTCTGGCTTCCATGTAGCTCGCCTTCTTGCTGTTGCTCCCGCCAGACATTAGATCTCTCTAACCTCGGTATTCCCCTCGTCCCGCATGCTTTCCACCTCCTTGCCTCTCCTTCAAGTTTCAGCTAAATCCTATCTGGAGTAGTAAGTCTTTGCCAGTCTTCCTTAATTATCATGCCTTTCATCTGAGATCATCTCTAATTTACTCAAGATATAGATTGAGCTATTTAGTTTTATTTAATATTAAGGGTTATTAATAGTAGAGTTATTTGGATTTTTTTTTCTCCACCATTAAATTGCGAGCACTTTTAAGGTAGGACTTTTTTTTTTTGCTTTTTTGTCATTTTTTTTTTTACCCCAGCATTTAGCATATAGCCTCGCGCATAGTAGGCACTTAATTTTTTTTTGACTTGACTTGAGATCTTATTTACTCTTCTGGTTACCACCTACAAAATAGTAGAAATGAGACACTCCAGCTCTCAACTCTGCGCATTTTATTGATGTCACCCATAAGTGGAATTCTCTCTCCCTCTTTATCTCTACCTCCTGACTTTCCTGTTGTGGTTGTTCAGTTGTTTCAGTCATGTCCAACTCTTCATGACCCCCTGCGGTTTTCTTTGCAAAGATATTGGAGTGGTTTGCCATTTTCTTCTGCAGCTCATTTTACAAATAAGGAAACTGAGGTAAACAGGGTGAACACACACAGATAAATATATGTACATATATATATATATATATATATATATATATATATATATATATATATATATATATATATATATATATATATGTATATGTAGATAAAGATATATAGATATACACGGACCACTAGAATGTGCAGTGGATAGAGTGCTGGGCCTGGAATCAGGAAGATTCATATTCTTGAGTTCAAATCCAGTCTCAGACACTTACAAGCCATGTGGCATATACATATTCATAAGTATGTAGACAGTGTGTATATTGTTTGTATATGGTGGACTTTCTTACCATCACTTACCACAGTGCACCTGGAATATCCTAGGTATTTAATAAAAGCTTATTATCTAGTATACAGTGGGTTGGGGTCTCTACAGTTAAATCCTTTATGTAATGAATGAAAAAGAAGGAGGAGGAGGAGAAGGAGGAGAAGAAGAAGAAGGAAGAGAAGGAGGAGGAGGAGGAGGAGGAGGAGAAGGAGAAGGAGAAGGAGAAGGAGAAGGAGAAGGAGAAGGAGAAGGAGAAGGAGAAGGAGAAGAAGAAGAAGAAGAAGAAGAAGAAGAAGAAGAAGAAGAAGAAGAAGAAGAAGAAGAAGAAGAAGAAGAAGAAGAAGAAGAAGAAGAAGAAGGGTTTATTTTCTTTGTAACCCTAAGTATTTTATTTTATGAATTGGGGAAAAATACTATTCCAAGAAGGGATGTATAAGCTTCATAAGACTTTAAAAGGTACATATAACACAAGAAGTGGTTAAGAATCTCTAATCTAAGCTATTTTTTCCAAAGGATTTTATTTTTTTTCCTTCTAGCCAGGAGAAACAGATTTTTTTTTATAATTTTCCCAGAAATGCTTACATTACGAAGGTGCACTCTCCACACATTTGAGGACCAGAGCATCGCCCAGAGCCATAACTAGGATTTTTTGAGCCCTGGGCAAGCACCAGATATGCCTTAGGCAAGCTTAATGAAAGATAATTTCAGTCGAGTGGTGAATAGGGAGAAGGCAGAAACTGCAAACTAGGACTGAGGCCCTGCTGGAGAGGCAGCAAAGGGGGAACTGGGCAGGGGTAGAAATGGGAGAAGTGCATGGAAAGGCTGCCAGTGAGATCCAAGCCCTCTCAATCAAGCCCCCAACAGTCAAGCCCCAAGTAAAGTGAGTCACCCCTTTCCTTGTCACAGATCATTGTATCCTCTTTTCAGAGAAAAAAAAATAGCTTTTCTACTTTCTGCATAGCAAAGAGGAGAAAGAATATGGGCTCCAAGGCATAGGAGCTGACTTCAGATCCTTCCTGAGCTACTTACAATTTGTCCATCTTATATAACCAATTTATGAGCATTTATTAGATGCCTAGGCTGCAAAGGCAATTTCTAAGTCCTGTTACTCATTAAAACTTAGAGATCTCAGTTTCTACTTCTGTATCTTAGATTCTTTACCTGGCATCTGGGAATATTTAAAAAATATATTTTGATAACCGTACTTCAATAGAATTGTATTCCTTTGTAACTCTACGCATTTTATTTTGTGTATTTAAAAATCATGTTCTGCAAAGGGGTCCAATTAGCTTTACCAGATTGCCAAAGCTATCTATGATACTCCTACATTAGATCACCTTGGAACTTCCTTGCAGATATAAACCATTGCTATTAAGATCATATTTCATTCCAGAGAGAGACTGGGCCATTGTAGATTCTATAGCCCTTTAAATAAATGATTCAGTTAGTCAGTAAACACATTTTTATTAAGTCATCTACGTGCCAGGCACTGTGCTGAGTGCTTGAGATACAAGGAAAGACAAAAAATGATCTATTTCCAAGGAGCTCATTGTCTAATGGGAAACCAATGGTGTGATATTAAAGGCACTAAAATGTTCCCCTTTCCAGAATCCCCACACATTGACTTGCCCTGTGTGCTAACTGTGCAGTAACTTTAGACTCTAGGCTTCCCGAATGCACTTGTTGATATAAAAATGTATCATGTGGGAGATGTACCTAATCATAACCCATTACGGTGTTAGCATCCATTCACTAATTGAATTAGCTAGCTGTCCCCTAGCAGAGAGGTCCATTGGGAAACAGATTTTTATTAGTGGGGAGGGGAGGTACCCTGATGTGGGTGAGGGTGGTAATAAGGCTCTGGAACCAGGGATGCTTTCTAGGCAGAGCCAACAGGGATGAAGTTGCTGCTGTCAGTAGGCCTTGGCATTTGGAGGTCAGAATAAAAACCCTGAATGTGTGGAGAATGGGAAGTTGAGAGAGAAACTGGGGGTCAAATAGGGGAGGCAGCCAGACATTGATGATGAGTTCCATTTCCCAGTTTTAACTTGGGTCAGGCTTAGATATAATGTGAAAGAATATTCTTCCCATACTGCCAGAGACCAGCATTCACTCTTGTCACTACCAGATCCATCAAAGACAGGCCGTAATGCAGAGACTGGGTGAGAGGAAGAAGATAAAGGAAAAATTGATGTGAGCCCAGGAATGTAGAGGGGAGTTACAGGCAGAAAGCTAGTCTTATCCTGGCAATTTGACATATCATTCTTTTTAATATCAGCCTGAAAGTGAACTCTGTAACAACAGAGATACTTGCTTTCATCTGGATTCCTTCTTTGGAGCAATTCAAAAGTTAAAATCATCACTTTTGCTTAGAAGAGTGCCCAAGGCTCCTGAGAGAGGACATCACCAGCACCGCAATATCCTCTCCAAATTGTAACAAGTGGATACAAGTCCGATTAGATAAAAAAGTGGTCATTTATCTATAGCATAACATAATGGGGGGAATCAGGAATGCAAAGGGCTTGCACATTTAGAAGTAAACCATTGACACTGCAAATGGTTTTGGAAAGAGTGTTCTCTTCAGAAAGTATAAACCAAGAAATGTTGACAGCTTGGCAAAAATGCCCACCTAGCCAGGCACCTTCCCTGAGAAGCCTTCTGGAGAGGTGCCCAAGACTTCTCATTTAAAACTTCCAAAGACTGTAATCTCTTGCCCCTTCATCTCAAATCACACCTGGGAAAAATCCACTCAGCAAGTAAGGGGCACAGCACCAAATCTACTTGGAGGGAAACATGGAACTTTTGAAAGGAAATGGTGGGAATATGGTGATCAAAATTTTATTGATAGGCAACCAAACATATGCATCTTTGCCAAACAAAACAAAACAAACAAAAGCAGTACAGAGAACAACAAACCTAGGAAATTTCTCTTCTAAGAAGTATGGCATATGTGATTAATGTTGCCAACAACATCTCCCATCAAGTCAGTTTGCCAATCCATTGAAAACCTATTAATTCTATTCTTCACCTTCTATATCAAATAATTTTATTTAAAAATCATCAAAGGAGTTTAGCGCTTTGAACCACATAAATGTTTATTCACTCCACCTTCCCCATTTGTTTGTATATATGCATATTTGCATGTATATACACATTTGGGTCCCAATTATTATAAATAATAAATCCCATGAAGATGCCCTGTGGATATGAATTCATATCATTTGAAGCAATAATTATATAAAATATGGAGATTGGTGCCATCCCAGTGGAAATATGCAGTGCAACTGGAATGACATGGCCACTTCATGAGATTCATTATTTGCAATAATAAGGGCCTGGCTACTCTGTGTGTATACATATGCAAACATGTGTGACCATATGTACAACTAAATATACACACACAATTAAAGACAGGCAGAGGAAGTGAGAGAGAGAGAGAGAGACAGAGACAGAGAGACAGAGAGACAGAGACAGAGAGAAATAGAGATTGAGAGAGCAAGAGAGTAAGAGAATGAGAGGAGAGTGAGAGAGAGAGCACAAGGCAGCAAGAGAATGAGAGACTGAGAGAGCTAGAGAATGAGAGTGAGAGAAAAAGAGTGAGAGAGACAGAGAGAGTGTGAGAGAGCAAGAGTAAGAGAATGAGAGAGTGAAAGAACAAGAGTGAGAGAGCAAGAGAATGAGAGTGAAAAAAGTGTGAGAGAGAGAACAAGAGAGTGAGAGAGCAAGAGAGAGACAGAGAAAAAGAGAGTGAGAAAGAAAAATAGTGAGAGAGCAAGAGAGTGAGAGAATGAGAGTGAGAGAGCGAATAGAATGAGAGATACAGAGAGAGTGTGAAAGAGAGAATGAGAGGGTGAGAGAGCAAGACAGTAAGAGAATGAGAGAGTGAAAGAACAAGAGTGAGAAAGAGAGCAAGAGAATGAGTGAGAAAAAGTGAGAAAGAAACAGAGAAAGAGAGGGAGAGAAAGAGAGGGGGAGGGAGGGAGGGAGAGAGAGAGAGAGAGAGAGAGAGAGAGAGAGAGGAGAGACCACAGTCACAAAACAATTAAAGCTGAAGATCATCTGAAGGGCAATGATGGAGTATACAGTAAGCACAAATATGAATAACACATTACTGACCCAGTTTCCTATAAGAGAAGTTATGCAAGGATATCATCATAGTTATATGTGAACAAAAACTGAAGGGCTGCTTTTCTGGATTCACGAACAAGAGATAACCAATAGATAGTCTATATATTCTCTGTTCAATTGATTGGTAGCTTTGATATATCAGTGAAACTAGAGAAAAATCCTCCCCTACTCCCCACCCAAGATAAAGCCCAGACCTGATTTCTAGGAAGTCAAGGGCAAGAAACACACAAGCTGAGAGACATGGATGGATTACAATCTGCATTGATGGAATTACATAGAAACACCAAAGTAAGCCTTTACAGGCTCTCTTATTGTACACATTATTTGGACATCATGCATATTTTCCATTAATATGTTTCCCAGCAGCCTTCTTTTTGTTGGATGCCTTTTCTCTCTTACTATGGAATATTATATATCAGTTTTCTCTGGTAGCCTCTCATAGACATTTCCTCCAGCCCTTAATCCTTTAATGACTGATGATTAAAGATGATGATTAATGAGTGACCATCCATCAGGCAATCATTCATTGGTGTGGACCTCTGACATATTGCTGTCTATGACCTTCCTGCTTTCACTAGGTTCAGAGCCAGAGGGTCTGCCTCAGACACCAGTCTTGTCATCTGCTCTCCAGTTAACCTTAAACAAATCACTCCACCTTATTGAGCCTCAGTTTCTTTACTTGGGAAAAGGAGTTGGACTAGATGACCTCTGACTGCCTTACTGGATCTGGGTCAATAAACCATTTTCCCTCTTCTCCATTACTTTCTGTACCATGTCCTTTGGTCATCAATTCCAACCCTATTATATAATTTCTTTTTTTTTCTTTTCCTTTTAATGAAGCTCTCTACACCTCCCTGTACCTGAGATGTTTTAATGAGGGCAGATGCAGCATAATTTAAAGCTTGCCTTGCTGCATTGCAATAATCCAAATGAAAAGTGATGAGGGACTGAACTGGAGGAGTGGTTGTTTGAGTGGAGAGAAGGGGACATAAGCAAGACAGACTGTAAAGCCAACACAACAAGATCTGTCAATGGGTTAAACAGATGGACTGACTGTGAGGAAGGAGAATCACCTGAGCCTAGGTGACTGTAAAGATGGTCATACCTTGACAATAATTAGGACATTCAGAAAAAGAGAGCCTTGGAGTGGTGGTGGTGGAAAACACAATTAATCATAATTTGTCCACATTGATTCAAGATGCCTATCAGTGTCGAGGGATAGCTGGGGTTAATGGACCTGCTGTGGGACAAGAACCACCAAAGGTGATGAGTGGTCAAACAGGGAAGAGCAGGATTAAGAGGGAACAATGTCATGGGAATCTAGATCGGAGAAAATATACAGGAAGAAAAGGTGACTAGCAGTATCAAAGACTACAAGGAGTTCAAGAAGAATGAGGATTGATAAAAAGAGGTCATTAGATTTGACAATTGTGAAATAATTGGTTTGGCATGAAATATACCCAACTCTGATGCTCACTCTCCATGGCAAATTAGATTGAGCTCTGGATTTAGATGAAAGGACCTGGGTTTGAATCCCAGTTCCTCTTATATTACCTGGGGCATGTTGAGCAAATCACTTTAAGGGACTCAGTTTCTTTATCTGTAAATGATAGGAATGGACTTGAATTTTAAGGCTCCATCTAACTCTAAATGCATGAACTCTTACATAATCATAAACTTATGATATAAAAATTGACTTCTCATAGGAGAATTACTCTAGGACTCTCCAAAGGTTTTCTTTCTAGAGGAAACTCCCTGGAAGTAGAGGCACACTGGTGCCTAACTAACTGGTGCCCCTAACCCTGTTGTGTTGTTATTCTCCTTGCAAAATTCCATGGATTGGCTCTCATCAGCCATTTTCTCCTCTTTCCTTTTGGTCTACTTCCTAATCAGCCTTGGATTGTGGCCCTGCTTGTACTATTTGCTTTGTGGCTTGAAAGGGATAATAATCCCACCTCTGCTGAGATCAATATCCCTGCCACTCAGCGGTGATAGAAGAGCTGACTTTATCTCTCCAGCAGCACGCCTCTTATTGCTCCACAGATGCCCAGGTTCCTCAGGCTGTCATCAGGCCAGGTTGAAAAATATCAGCAAAAATGATATATTCAGAGAGGGCATGTGGACTGAGGAACTGGCAAGAGAAAGCTCCTGGGTACTGATGCAGGTACTGGACGTGGGATAAAGAATCACGACAGCTTCGAGTTATCAAAACTACTGTTGAAAACTTAGGGGAAAGGTTTAGGTGGCTCCTATGGTAAGATATTGCAGTTACCCTAAAGTGTCTTCCAGGCTCTTTCTAACATGCTGGCTCTCAAGGGTTTGCATTCACTGGCAGGTAATCATGCAGTAATGGAGTGTTTTTTTTATACCCTTTGAGAATTGGGAACAGTATTGGTGAGGGAGGAGAAAATCCACCTGCCCCTTTTCTGCCCATATCACTCATAAATCTGCTGTGATAGAGAAGTCACTACATGACTTCTAGAGGCAGGCTTCCCTCTTGTCCATATGTAGAATTCTAAGTTAGGGCCCCTTAGAGAGATCCAGTGCCCACCAAACCCTAGCCTCTGCTGTAGATCAACGGTTGCCTCAGTCAGAGGTGGAAGCAGCTGGGTACCTGGTCTTGTTCTCTCCCTGTGGCCCCATCAATAGCTCTAAGAGGGGATTGACTGTGAGCTGAGGCTAGATTTTTATTAACCATTCTGGGTGAAGAAGAAATGGACTATATGTTATCATTTGTAACTGCTGCTGCTCAAAAACCTCCACATCCTTTTTCTTTAAAAACCACTTTTCTCCTAGGCTTACCTTGTTTTCAGTTTGCCAACCTTCCATAATCCTCTGACTTTAATTGAATGGATAATGTCTTTTGGAAATGTATGCAGATAATCAATCCTTTGAAAAACTGTCTATTTGCTAAGTGAGGGATTCATCGTGTATGGGTGAATTATGCTACAGCAGATCTAAGTGATAAACATGATGGCAATGGTAACAACATCGACGGCAATAACAATACTGCTATATGCTTTCAAGTTTACACAGTACTTTACATATATCGGCTCATTTGGACATTGGAATAGGAATTTGGTCCTTGTGTAATGGGTAGAGGGCCCTCTCTGTTGTCAGGAAGAACCGTACTGCATTCCTACACCTCTCAGTATCTCTAGACAAGTCTGGAGATTATAAGTTGCAGTAAGTTGTTCAGATAGAGAGCTGGGCTGGGAACCCAGAAGATCAGGGTTCGAATCCTACCATTGACACTTACTAGCTGTGTGACCATAGGTCAGTCTCTCCATCCCTCTGAGCCTTAGATTCTTCATGTGTAAAATAAAGGAGCTGGACTATTTCACTTCTCAACTTCCTTCCAGCTTCCAATTCATGATCCCATGACCTGCATTCATGGAGGGAGTTTCTACATTCTCTGTGCTGCTATCATGACTCTTGTCTCTAACGTTCTCTCCAATGCCCCAGAAAGCTCTTCACCCTGGAAACTCACTCTAGCCCTCGGATTCAAAGGCTGGCATCATCCTCCACCGGGGCCTGTCCTTTTGATTGACTGGTTCCTCCCAGTACTTCCATTGTAAGGAAGATGCCCAGACCACCCATGTGTTTATTCCAGGTGGAATACCTGACTCTCCTGGGCTTTTCCCATAATGCCCTTCCTGCCCCTGCCACTTTCCAGTTCCATTTTATATTTTATCTTCCCTCACTGCAATGTTACCTTCTTGTGGATAGGGACTGTCTTTCTTTTTGCTTATATTTCCACCATTTAGTGTAGTGCCTGGTACACAGTAAGTGTTTAATAAATGCCTGTTTATTGTGCACCAAGAGTTCCTACAAACTAGTGATATATGTGATATGCACCCCACTCCCCCCACACATATGACATATACATGCACACACACACCTATCTAGCTAACCAGCTAACTATATAAAATTTGGTAAAATAAATGTCCCTGGAAGAAATTGTATCAGAGAGTACACAAAAGTAACAACATATAAAGTAAGATTAAATATATATACACATATATATATATATATATATATATATAAACAGCATGTCAACGAATCCTTATTGAACATTCACTAAGTACCCAGCATTGAGAGAGGCACTTTGTGGATTACAATAGGAAATACATTTGGTCAAGATCATTACCCTCAAGGGGCTCCATGTGAAGTCGGGGAAACAAGATTTAAGCCCAAGAAGCAATTAGCAATGATGTAAGGCCATCAAAAGGCTAAGTTTCATGGTGCAGATATTTAATGCTATAGATGTTCAGAGACAAGGGAGAATAATGTAACCTTCCATAGATATTCAGTCTAATGTTAATTGGTTCAATGAAAACATGCCATGGAATAAAATAACATTGTGGGCTAGTTACATGGGGACAATAAAACAAATGGGTGATTGACCAAAGACTGCCACAGCATGGTTTGGCTCTAATAAATTGACAATATTGTTGTGAAGAGATGTTGGTGAGACTAATAATAGTTGGTGTATCCCTGTCATCAAGGATGGCTTGATAGACAAAAGAGGATTTGGACTAGCTCTCCAAGGCAAGGTGCGGTTAAATGGCAAGGAAAGTAGATGGCTTTCTAGGTTGTGGGAACAATCTGAGGAAAGCTGGGGAGGAGGAAGCAGAATCCCAGAATGTGACACTTGGTAGGAATCCCACAGACCATTTATTCCAGTTCATCATTAAACAAATTTCCTGCCACAACATCCCTATAAAGGTCTCATTCAGCTTCTCTCTGAGGACCTGCTGGATGGAGATGATGGAGAACCTGTTTCCTTCAAGAAGCAGTCTATCCCACTTGGGGTTAGCTCTGATGTGGGGCAATTCCTCCCTCCATCCCCCTGTACATCAAGCACAGTTCCCCAAGTTCTGATTCCAGAAGCAAAGATGGAAGAAAAATCCTCTTCTTCTTCTAGAGGACCGCTGGTATGACATGCCTAAATCTTCTCTTGGTGGATAATCTCCATCTTTTCAAGTAACTTGAATATGGCATGTTCTGAAGGTCTTTCATCATCCTGCTTCCCTTCTTAAGGATATTCTTCGGCTTAGTAACAACTCTACTAAAAGGTGTTTCCAAGGACTGAACACAATATGATAGAGGTGGCAAAGAGCCGCCTAATTCACTGTCCAGTATACAATGCACTAGATCTGAAGTTGAGATCTGTGTTCAAATCTTGCCTCAGACACTTTGCAATGTGACCATACACAAACCAATGGACCTTTTTCAGACTGTTTCCGCATTTGTAAAATTGGGATGATAACAGCATCTACTATCCAGGGTTGTTGTAACAGTAAGATATATATGTAAAGTACTCTAGTAGTATAAATAGTAGAGGAAAAAAATAAAATCAGTTGCAAAATTGCCAAGCCTACCATCAACACCTTGGGCACATCATTGAACCTCTAAGCCTCTCTTTCTTTATCCATCAATATATATGCTATCCTTAGTAGGAGTGACCTTATGGAGAAGATATAGCAAGATCTCATATAAACTGCTTTGCAAAATAGAGAATTTGCTTCACTGTTGTCATTGTTTTTCAAAGAAGAAGGAGAAGGAGCAGGAAAAAGAGGAGAAGGAGGAGGAGAAGACAATGATGACCATTCCAGGCCTAGCCCAGTTCCCTAAGTGGCTCCACTGTAGACCACTTCCTACTAATGTGATACTTGCACTGTCCTTCCACGGTTATAAAACATTCTCTTCTGAAAGCCTGGTGAAGCACTTAGAAACAACCACCCTTGCTTCAGTTTTCAGATGAGGAGTATGAGATTCAGAAGAGTTAAGTGACTTTTCCAGGGTCACATCTACAATTTATCACAATGCCAGGATTCAGAGTCAGATCTCTCCTGAATTTAAGTCCAGCACAATGGCCTAGGTTCCATGCTGTGTCTCAGAAACCATGATATATGGGATACAAGGGCAGTCTAGTGAGATTGGAGTGATGAGCTCCTTTTAGGAGTGTTCCAGATGTAATGGTTGGATCTGACTGGTGGACTAGGGCCAGAGGCCTCCTCAGGATATCAGAATGCTAAACAAGGCTGGGGCTGGGGGAGAGGCAATCAATATGGAGAAGGGTGTGTTAGGATGATAAGGCCCTTGAAGAAAGCCAAGATTAACATCTAGGACTATAAACCAAAACAGAAATTAAAAAATTGGAATTTAAATAAATGGTCCAAGGTTGACATTGACAGAGCCAAAGGAAACAAAAGGGCACAGGCCAAAAATAGCTGAGTAGATTGTACAGGCCCAGGACGTGATCCAGGTGGACAGCAGACAGCAGAAGCCAGGAGTTCGGTCAATCTGGGGGAAGGGAAGGAGAAACCTGAAACAAAGAAGTAGTGACTGGGCACAGCATCCGGGCAGAAGCCACTCCAAAGTGCCAGGTCAACAGAGCAGAGGCCAGCTGGCTAGCCTGTGACAGCTGGAGGGCAGCCTAATGGAAGGGAGACATGCATTCTTTCCCTTTATTGAGTCAACAAGTATTTATTGAGAGTTTTCTATGTGCCAGGCACTGTGCTGAGCACAGTAAATATAAAGAAAGCAAATACAGGCTCCCTGCCCTCAGGGAGCTCACATTCTAATGAGGGAGACAACTGCGCCCTCCCCCCCACAAAAAAAAAAAAAAACATATTCAAGATAAACAGAGGGCAAAACCTAATCTTAAAGCAAAGTCACAAGTAGCTGAGAGGATCAGGAAAGTCTTCTTGCAAAAGGGAGAATCTGAATTGAGTCTTTGTGCAGGCCAAGGAAACCTGGAGGCAGAGGCGAAAGGGAGTGTTCAGGGCTGGGGGAAAGCCCCCCAGTGTAAAGTCTGGGAGTCCAGAGCATGAGTTTCTGAGTGGCAGGCTTTGAAAAAGGGAAGAAAGCATAAGACTAGAAAGTGGGTGGGGGACAGGTATCTGACCCTGGGGGCAGGAGGAGGCCACTGCCATTGATTGAGCATGGGTGGAGCTGGTCACATAAGGAGAGGAGATATCAGGCAGAAGAAACCTGAGGCAGGAAGACCAACCTGAAGGCCAGTGCCATGGTCCATGCATGAAGGGATTAGGTTTTATGCTAAAGTGTAATTTCATGAGTGAAGCTAAGGTGGCATATAGGAGGGATGTGGTGCTGGTGCTGCTGCAGTGGATGGAGCAACGGGCCTGGAGCCAGGAAGATCGGAGTTTAAATCCAGCCTCAGACCCTGAGCACGTCACTTAACCCCTGCCTGCCTCTCTTTCCCCATCTGTGAAATGGAGATAATAGCACCTAACTCTCAAGGGGGTTGTGAGGACCAGCTGAGATCATAGTTGTAAAGCAGTTATGTTGCCTGGCACATAGTAAGCACTATAGAGACATTACCTATTTATTATTGGCTAGAAATGACAAGGCTTGGCAACAGATGTGGGGGAATTTGAGGATGATGCCAAGTCTCTGTATAACTCATAAGATGGCAATCCTCTCACTAGAAATTGGAAACTTCAGAAGAGGGGACTGTTTGGGGGTTGGTTTGTTTCCACAGTGCTTGGCACATAGTAGGCACTTAAATGCTTACTGACAGCCAGACTGATCAACTGGGAGAGATGATGGATATGTCAAAGTTGAGATGTACATAGAAAGTGAAAAAGAATTGCCTTGTGGCAGTGAGGGCCCAGTGGAAATGATGTGATAAATGTATTCATTCTTCCAAAGAACACTCCTAATGTACCTATTATGTACAAAATGTCATCTTAGATATTGAGGGTAAACAAGGCATTGTCTCTGACCTCAAGGAAGAGGAATGAAAGATGTGGACAGGACTCAAAAGGAGCAAGATTGGTTTTAATAACAAGTGGACTCCTAAAAACAAGTGGTCACTACCTTCTCTTTTCTCAGGGTCCACAAATCCCATAGGACCCCAGAGTTAGAGCTGGGAGGGAGTACACTCTGCTATAAGTAGGCATTAGGGATTAGAGAGGTCAAGTGCAGGGGCAAGGAGATGGGCAGTTCCTGACTCTTTAGTCAATAGTTGAGAATTATTCATTCTTGGGCAGAAATGAAGGAGTGAGTGGATGAATTAAAAAAATGACTATGTACCAGACATTGTGCTAAATATAAGAGATACTAATGCAAAAACAAACAAAAAGCAAGGCAGTGTCCTACCCTAGAGGAGCTCATATGGTAGCAGGGCAATGGCTATAGGACACAGATGGCCTGAGAGGGAGGCAAGTGGCATTGTATAACGATTGATTGATGCCTCCTTTAAAGTGAAGCCAGTGTGGATTTGATAACTCTCTCTAGAGCTGGTGGGAAAAAGCAGGATGAAAGGCAAGAAAGGCAGTATAACTGGCCCTGTAAGATGAGGAAGCCCATGGAAAGGCATGGTGGGTCTGGGTCGCGGTAGGGGAGGTGAACTCTCACCAGTCAGAAGCTCCAGGCCCAAGTGTGGGAACTGGAGAGCTGGAGAGTAATCGAATGGGATATGTTTTAGTGTGATCAGTCTTGAAATGGGTTGATAATAGTTTAACAAATGGTAGTAGGGAGAAGAAAAGAATTCTGAATAGTTTCAAAATGGTTAAGAATTCATCAGGAAACTGCGTTTCATGATCAGAAATAAGCCCTGAGAATTGTGGGATACAACCCAGCCACTGAGAGACTAGACAATGTCTTAGAGAAAAAAGAGAGAAAAGACAAAATATTGTTAGAAACAAAATCTAATAAAGAATCCCAAACCAGCCAATGTAATTTTCAAAATGGAAAATGTTTTCTGACAAAATGAGTAAATGGATGAGGAATGGAGGAGATGGCTTTTGTGATGGAGATGAGTCAGGACACCAAAAGGCATATTTCAGAATTCTGAGAGAATGATATTTGTAAAGGGAAGAAACACAGGCCCTAGAGTCACAGGCTGAAGGAAAAACAAACCACCCTCCCTCCCCCAATCACCTTGCCTTTCATTGCTGTAAGAGTTAGCCATTGATCACAGTTTTGTCCTCTGCGGTCAAGCAGAAGAAAGCTAAACCCTCTCCCATGTGTCAGACCTTCCTGTTCTGGAAGATAGTTATCATGTCCCCCTCAGACTTCTCTTCCCCAAGCCCTTCCATCAATCCTTCAGTAACTAAACTCAACACCTAACAGGTGGTTGCCTTCTGTTAGATGCACTCCAGATTATCAATGCCCTTCTTAAACTGTGGTGCCCAGAATTGAGCACAACAATCCAGATGAGGTCTGATCAGGACAGAGGACAGCAAGATGATTACCTCCCTATACATGGCTAGGACTCATCTGTCCAAGATGCATGGGAATTCAAAGACTGTTGGAAGTCAAAGTGGGTGTGTGTGTGTATGTGTGTGCATGGGTGTTTATGTGTACACATGCACATGTACACTTATACACATACTATATCTCTGTATATCTATGTAACTATCTTTCCATCTATCTGTCTGTCTGTCTATCTATCCATCCATCTCTCTCTATCTCTATATCTATCTGTCTTTCTCTATCTGTCCGTCTATCTATCCATCCATCTCTCTCTCTCTCTCTCTCTCTCTCCCTCTCTCTGTCTCTGTCTCTCTCTCTGTCTATCTACTTATCTATCTATCTATCTATCTATCTATCTATCTATCTATCTATCTATCTATCCATCTTCCCCACAATGAGGTTGGTAGTGTGCTGATGAAACTCTCACAAATACACTTTGCTTGCCTCAAGGTTTGTGAATGAAATTGTGAGAGATGGCTCACAGTGAAGTTTCCTCACTATTATCTCCCTGTTACACTCTTTTCTCTTTGTTCAGCTTCATTTCCTGAGTAGCTCATGAAAGGAAACCATACTAGCCCTCTTCTGACTGGGCACTTGCAAATTTGGTAAAAGGGAATGATGGTAATGAAGGATTAAAATTGCTTTGCCCCAATTAGTTGGACATTAGTAAGAAGATTGTGAGCTTCCTTCACCAGCCAATGGTGAAGTAGGGCAGGAGTTAGAGGCGGAGTTAGGATTAGGACAAAGGAAGCCTGAGAGCTTCCCCATCTTGCACTCCCTGGCTGATGCTGTTCGAGTGACGAGGGCTGTTCCCTTTCTCATGAGAAAGAATAAAAACCTTTTCTGATCTCCGACTCAGACTCTGAACTTTTGATTCTGGTGGTCGTCGTCTCACACAAAATGTTCACGTCTGCAATGCTGCCCATCACTCTCAGGGCAGAGCCTTGTTGCACAGATATGTGGGTATTTATATCCTGCTACTAGTTAACTAGTGGAATCAGGAAGAGCCACCCCTAGGAGATCAGTTGTTCAATAAGCATTTACTAAGTGCTTACCATGTGTCAGGCACTGTGTTAAGAGCTGGGAATACAAATAAAAGCAAAAGACAGGTGAACAAAAGAGGACAACAATGAATAGTCCCTGCCTTCAAGGAACTCAGAGACTAATGGAGGAGATGACACAAACACTTCTATGTATAAACAAGATGGTACAGGATTGCATTGTTGGGAAGAGAGGAAAGTGTCAAGAAATCGACAGCAGGAAATAGGATGCTGAGTTCAAGAAACAGTTAATTAAGCCAGTTGGACTAGAAACTGGAGCATGTGAAGGGTAGTCATTAAAAAAAATCTAGCAAATGAGGTTGAACCAAGTTCTTTAGAGCTTATATTATTTCCAAGAGGTAAAGATGAACAGCTGAAGGCTCTTGAGGGAGGCAGCAACCTGGTCTTCTTTGTGCTCTAGAAAGTTTTATTTTGGCAGTGCTATGGCAGCTGGATTGGAGAGTCATATAAAAATGGAACCGAGGGTACATGTGGAGATTTTTGTCCTGGGGCCCAAACATAACAGAATGAGGGTGTTATCTCCAAATGGGTTACAACACTCACTGATCCCAATTGTTTGCAGTTTTAAAGAAATGACCACAGAAAGAACATTTTAAAAAAGTGATCTCAACAGTCTCAAATAGTTACCTTGCTGCAGAGTGATTTTACAGCTAATGAATCTCTCCAACTCTCTCCCATAGAGATTAAATGCAGCTCTGCTGAGGCCTAGAGAGAGTGAGAAGCCCCACCATCCTGCCAAGATCCTTGATTAGCCAAAGGAAGTGCCATTGAAAACAAAGGGGAAAATTGGATTTCCAAGACGCTGCTGCTTGAGAGAAGAGACAGATTTCTTTTCTCATTGGTAGTTTGACAGGTTTTAACAGAAAGGCTAGAGGAGGAGAGTACAAGGATCAGCAATGAATCCTTATTGTTGGCAGTGAATTGTACCCTGTTTGTTTTCTCACCTCTCTCTGTGGTGAATTAGTGATCAGTTTGGTGGAGAGAGTAGTACACGTCACTTAGCATAAGAAAGCGCTGCCTTTAAACAACAATTTGAATATTTATTAGTTGCTTGGTGTAAGTCATTTAATCTCTCTGAGACTCAGAATCTGCATCTGTGAAATGGGTGCATTGATACCTGCAGCACTTAACTTACAGCAATAATTCTGTAATAATTCTGTAATAAACAGAATTACAAGAGATACTGGATGTTAAATACTTTATAAACCATAGAGCAGCATAAAAATGTCAGTTGCTATTTTCTTCTCAGAGAAGCTAATAGGTTTCTCTTGTAGCCCAAAAAATCTGAGTTCAACTCTTACTTCTGACCCTTACTTGCTTTGTGACCCTGGGGAAGTCGATTTGCTATCACAAAACTTGAGTGGGAAGGGACCCAAGTACTTACTACTCGGCTTTGATTCTTTTCTGTTTATTGTACTATAGATTATTGAATGGGTGAATACAATGATTACTCTTGGAATTGACTAAGAGATTGGCATTACAAACTTATCTTCTGTAGACTCACTAAGAGTATATTCTGGATAAAACTGGGCGTGAATAGGATGGCACGGGGAGAGGCGTCTCAGTCTGTCTGCAGATGGTCACAGTCTCTTCTCTTACATCTCAATAGCCTCATAAAATGGAGCTCAGAGAGGACAGTATTCTGTGGGGGACCTTCTCTTAAAAACAGCATTGTTAAATTTTCGTGGATGGATTTCAGGTTTGGGTCGAGATGCCATCCTTGGCAGCTGGATCTCCATTCTTTTAGAGGATTCTAAAGGGAATGTTCCTGCTCCAAGGCCTGTTAGTGATAGCCTTCTTTTGTAGGTGGTGGTCTAATCTGCATGTGAATGAAACTGGTGCCTTCGTAGGCAAATATAAGCTTCTCTAATGACAGTATAATCTTCTTCCTCCTCCTTCTCCTCCTCCTCATCCTCATCACCACAGCTAATATTTCTATAGGGCTTTAAAATTTGTGAAGCACTTTGGATATATTATCTCCTTTGATCATTATAACAACCCAGGGAGGTAGGTACAAACAATATTTACATTTTACTGGTGAAGAAACTGAGGCAGACAGGTCATGCAGCTAGTAAACATCTCAGGCAGGATTCAAATTTGGGTCTTGGTGACTCCAGGTTCAGTAAACTATCTACTACATTAAATTCTATTCATTAGATTGTGAGCGGTGAGGACAAGGACTTTCTGTTGTCTTTCTTTGTATCCCCAGCACTTAACCCAGTGTGTGGCACATAGTTGTTTTTCAGTTCTGTCCAACTCTTCATGACCCCATTTTCTTGGGATTTTCTTGGCAGAGACACTGGATGGTTTGCCATTTCCTTCTCCAGTTCATTTTACAGATAAGGAAACTGAGGCAGATGGGGAGAAATGACTTGTCCAGAGCCACATAGCCAGGAAGGATCTGAGTCTGGATTTGAACTTGGAGCTTGCTGACTCCAGGCCCAGTGCTTTATATACTGACTCACCCGGCTGCCTGGCACATACTAGATGTTTAAAAAAGGCTTACTGACTAAAGCATCCAGCTGCCCATGATTATTGTTATTATCACTGTCATTATTATTGTTCGTGGCAGTGTCACTAAGGAAGGAAGGGCTATTTTTATAGAAATCCATTTCTTGCTTTTTGTTACCAAGTGCAGAATACTTTTATACGATAAGTCATGCAACATTTTCTACATGCTACTGTTTAGTTCCCCTATCCTATTACAGAAAGAGAGAGAAAAAGAGACTCTGAGAGAGAGACAGAGACAGAGAGAAACAGAGACAGAGATTTGTAGGCTTTTCTAGATTTACAAAGACATAGAACTAGACCTTTCCTGTGTCTACTGTGGCTAATAGTCATGGATACTAGAGGAATATTGTTAAAGTTAACAGTTTTGGTAATAAGTGATGGCAATAGAAAACAAAAATCAATTCCTTTCTCTAGGGGTAAAGAAGAGAATTGCCTTGTGGGGACCAGACCAATTTCATTAGAAAATTCAATATTTCCTGGCTCCCCATAACCGGGTGGAGCCAAATTGGACTTGCCCCAAACAATCATTACAGCAAAGTTCTTCCGAGAAGCTGGCACTGACATATTGTTTTCATATACAGCATGTCCTCAGCAACATCCCTTTTTTGATAAATAATCATGAAACAGTGTCAGCTGATATCACGTTTTCTGGTCCCAGTTTCAAAGCTGTCCCATAATACAGGAGGAGGCAGGATGAATTAGTGGACAGTGGACAGTGGCTGGGGTGGCGCCTCTGCCACATACTGGTTCTCGGTCACTCAGCCAACAAAGATTTATCAGGCACCTAGTCTGTTCCAGACACTGGTTCAGTGTTGGGGATACATGAAAAGGGAAGAGTTGGTCCCTGCTTCTTAGGGGCAGCTAGGTGGTACAATGGCTAGAGCCCTGGGCTTGGGGTCAGGATAACCAATCTTCCTGACTTCAGATTTTGCCCCAGATACTATGTGACACTGGACAAATTACTTCACCCTATTTGCCTCAGTTTCCTCAACTATAAAATGAGTTGGAGAAGGAAATGGTGAATCACTCTAGTATTTTTGCCAAGAAAACCCCAAATGGGGCCATACAGATCAGGACATGACTGAAATGATTCAACAGCAAGCTCTGGAGAAGCATACAATCTAAGGGGAGAAACCACATGAAAACAACGGTGTGCATCACGATGTATAGAAGACCAATTGGAGACAATTGACAAAGGTGGGTGGGGGGCACTCACTTTAACATGGACTGGGAACAGCTCCCTAGAGAAAACTGAGCTTTGGCTAAGACTAGAAGGAAGCCAGGAGCTTCAGAGGAGGCATGGGGCACAGCCAGTGAAAATTCGGGTAGGAGATGGGGCGTTTTGTGTAGGAGGCAAAAGTCACTAGATCACAGAGTATATGGAGAAGAGTAAGGTGGAAGCAGACAGTAAAGGTAGGAGGTGGCAATTTTTTTTTTTGTCTTTGAATGCTAAACAGAAGATTTTATATTTGATCCTGGACGAGATAGGGAGCCACGGTAAATGATATGGTGAGAGGGTCAGGCCTGCCCTTTAGGAAGATCAGTTGAATAACTGAATGGTGGGGAGGGGAGGGAGAGATGAGTCAGGGAGGCTGACCACCAGGCTATGAAGATACTCCAGGCATGAAGTACTAAAGGCTGGAACCAGGGTTCTGGCAGGTCCATGGAGAAAAGGGTAATATATGAGAGAGAGGCTAAAAAGGTAAAATTCATAGGCTGGACAAGAGGAGGTGATTATCAAGGGGAGAGTGCAACCTTGGGGACTTACCACTTAAACTGGGAATGCTCTTTTTTCTTAGACTAATTTTCAGAGAAGCTCTTGACTTTTGTCAGATAAGGAAATTTCCCACCAGCAGCTGCCTCCCCAATGAAATCATATGTCCTATCCCTGTTCCAGTTGTAAGAAATTTTAATAGATCATGTGTGCAACAATACAGAAACACAGAAGATATTTACCACCCTCCTGAATTGAAGTTTGTTTTTTTAATTTTTAGATACCATTGCATTCCATTGAATTTCAACATCGAATATGAATTTGACAGACTCACACTTTGCATCAGGGATCCTAGTTTGGTTGATATTTTCATATGACAAAATATTTTCACATAGTATTCTTTCCCACGGAATTTTAAGTCCAAGAAATCAAAGAAATCAGATTATAAGTCATGATTAGCTGTTCAGCGTTTGCTGGATGTAGCTGCCCCCAACTAGTTAGTAGGCATAGGTCTGCTGCTCCACAACTGCTGATTTTAGAAGAAAAGAAGCTGATTTTTATATCTGTCACTTCCCGAAGATCTATCACATTTGTATTACCGAAAAGGCCTACTCTCGTGCTAGCAGATATAACTAACATCTATAACCCCTCCGCATTAATGTGTGCAATTGAATCTTGCCTTTATGTTCATTTCACGTTGAAACACACAGCCGATTCATAGACTCCACTGCATTAGGGCATTGATTTTATGGCTTTGGAGGCTGAATCTGGATTTAAAGGGCAGCTGAATCTTCATTTTAATACTTACTTGCTTTGAAAAGGCTCCTGCCCTTTGGAAAGGGGGAAAAATAATGCTTTAGCTGAAAATGATGATGGATCTGTGAAGGCGCAAAGGGCAGCAGGAAGCCGATCTTATTACATCCCTTTGTTTCCATGGACCCCTTTAATAGGACAAGGGTGCAGATGGCTGGTATTGAGCCAATATTTGCTTAGATAGTGAGCACTATTCGACGGTATTACGCTTCCAGAACAAAGAACAAGCGACCACAATAACTACTACCGTTGCTACTGCTGCTGCTGCTGCTACTACTACTACTACTGGTACTGATACTTCTACAGCAACAAGTGTACAGTGTTTTTAGTTTTATGAAGCATTCTTGCGTCCTCAGAATTTCTGACACATTTGACCACATTTCCTCTCCTCAGCTTGCCTTGTTCCAAACACTTGCTTCTTTTTTACTCTCCCCTCCCACACTTTTATTAAAATTGCAAATGTGTCTTGCCCAGATCGAGTAGAAATATAGCAAAGCCAGCTCCATATATTATTTATTCTGCAGCCTGACACTCCTGAAAAGCCATGGGCTTTACTGAACTTTTAAAGAGAATAAAAATAATATCAGTCAGTAGCACAGCAGAGGAAATAAGATAAGGGATCTAGAAGAGGTACTTAGGCGAAAGGAGAGAAAATATTGGAATTTAATAGAAGGGCTTAATGAATACCGGCTCCCACCAGATCTCACACTCTTGCTCCCCTGAGTTGAGACCATCGGTTTTGTGCCAGCAGGTGATGAGGAGTTTTTTGGGGAGGGTGAGTCAAACATTCTGTGACAAGTATGTTTTTATACGCCTTTGCTTATTTAAGAAAGGACTTGAATTGTACATTGCATCGAAAAGCTTCAGATCAAACCAAGGCTGGGAGTAGGGGAGATCTGGGCTTGAAGAGAGCTTTAGTCTTGAAAATTCTCATCTCATACTTTATGTTTTATTACCAACTCCACAAGGAAAGAAGAAAACAATAAATGATGGTGGATCAAAGTTCAAATATTCCATCAGGCACTTAATAGCTGTGTGACCCTAGTCAAGCCAATTAACTTATCTGAGGCTTAGTTTCCTAAACCGTAAAATGGGTCAATTTATGATAACATGTACCTTTTCTGGATTCCTTGTGATGCTTAAAGGAGATAATCTCGATAAAGTCTCTGGAAACCTTAAAGCATTATTTCTATGTTAGTCATTATCATTGTTATTTTCATTCTACTGAGCATTAATTTGATGAAGTTCAGGTTCTAGGAAATAATGCTCCCCTCTCCTCTTCTTCATCAGCATCATCATCATTATTCAACACATTCAAATTTTTTATGGGGTTCACATGGAAGCAAGTAAAGGATTAGTCTTGACTATTTTTTATTGCACAGATGAATAAAAGAATTTCATTTTGTATTTGGATAAGAATATTAGAATTTAAGGTTATCTCCTGCGGACGCCCTAATGCATCTTTACGAAAAGTTTTGGTTCAGGAAGGACTACAGTGATGTCATGCTCCTTGTCCACTTCCCACATGGCTGCAATTTCTTCCAACAGAACACCCTATTTTGAAAGCTTTTCATTCTATGTAATTTGGAAATAATAACTTCAGTATTGTGACAGCTATTAAAACCATGGTTTTTAGCTTTTTTATGGATTGCTGTTATGTCTGAGCAGTCATGAGCAATAATTCTGTCTGTAATGATGCTATAGCTTCACAACAGGATTGTGTTTTGTTTTCTGAATTCTCAAGGATATTCTAGGGTCTGTATTTGTAGTATGATAATTTAGCTTCCAGCATGTAATTAAAGCTGAGTGGTCATGTCTTTTTAAAACCCCAGTGGATTATAAATTTTTGCAACATGCAGGGATAAGTTACAGCATCCATCATTTCACTGCATAATGAGTATTGATCAATAAATTTAGGCTTTTCTGGAATTTCCAGCATCTCTGTTGTTACACTGTGAGTTGAGGTCCTATAGATATCACCCATGGAGGGTCTTTTAATTCTGTTCTTGACTCAGCTATTTCATAGGCTCTGTTTAGAGATAAACCACTTTCAATTACATTCAACACATCTAGATATACATATATTTTGTCAGTTTTTCCTATGGTTTGAGGAAGTAAGGTCTGTTCATTCCCAAAACATTTTTCTTTTCTGAATTTTTAAAGTTTTTGTGTTCTTGGAAATCACCTATTGATCTTCCTTTCTGATGAGAAAGTATTGATCTTTTTACCATTGTATTCTCATAATGAGTCCTGTGTTCTCTCTCCATTGTATGAATGTTTATACTGATGTATTTTAGAACTGCTATCCATTGGCAAAAGCATGTACTTGCAGTATTGTATCAGCGCTCTTGCTCTAAATGCATTCTTCCCATTAGGTATTGACTTCAAGATGCCAGTAAATCTCTTAACATGTGAATGTTTTTCACAAATCCATGCCTGACGTATCTTGCCTCGAGAAAACCAAGGTATTTATATTTATTACCATTACACAATTTTCCCATAGGTTGACGCTCCAAGCTCTCAATCTCTATTCTTATTAACATACATTGAGGATTTTACAGCCATCAAGTCCAAATGATATTTTAAAGTCACTGGGTAAAGTTTCCACGGAACAAAGTAGCTGCTTGATATTCTTTTCAAGGGAACAGTATAACTCAATGCCTTACATCTATATCAAGTGATATACATGTACATATACATACACACACACACACACACACACACACACACACACACACACATATTTCCCCAAGAGATTATTCTGAAAATGTTCCATGGGATGCAGAGGAGAAATGTGGGCTAAGAGAAGGAACGCAATATTCAGCACTGGAAAAATCCCTTAGTGCTAACCTTGTCCAACCTGCTCCTTTTATGGAGGAGGGAACTCAGTCCCACAGAGATCAAGCATCAACTCTAAAGTCATACTAGTAGCACCTAAGTTGGGGCATTTGGGAGCCTCCAGCTCTAGCTCCAGCTCCGATTCTCTTCTTGAGGTATGCTTGCTGGGGTCTCAGAATAAGAGAACTATGTGACAAGAAATACTAGATAGCAATGAGGGGCTGCTACTGGTGGACAGCAAAAACTGTTCTGTGCTGTCCAAGAAAAAGGAAAAGATGGCCTGAGCCTCCTTCTCCTGGTGGCCTGTGAGGCGTAGGATGGGACTTTCTTTGAGGGGAAGCATGGGAGACTACACAGAGCCCCAAGTATAGGCAGCAGCCAGCAGGAAGCCAGCATTCCTGACTACTGGCAGTGCTATGGTGACCGAGTGCAGCGGTATGGGGGACCTACCAAGGCAGCTCCATGTGTTCCAGGCCAGCTCTGCTCTGCCCCTCCTGGCAGTCCTTTTTGGCCTTCAGAACCAACTCTTGGGTGGCCTTACTGAAGATCACCATGCTGACTCTAACCTCTGCTGGGCCATACACCACCAGGGTTGACATATCATCTGTAGGAAGGAGGCAAAGCCTTCTCTGCTAAGAAAGCAGATTCTGTTCCTAGGGAAAGCATAGGAGGCTTTGGTGGGGGCCCAGCTGGCCTGAATCTGCTTCGGCTCAGGCCTCGGCGCCAGCCTCACTCCTCATCTCCCTGGAGGGTATGATATGACTGTAACTCAGAAGAGAGGTTAGGGAGAGATACATAGATCTAGGAATCACGGGCACAAAGATCATCATTGAACTCATCGGAACTGATGAGATTGTCGAGTGAGAAGGTGTAATGAGAGGACTGAGGACCAAGTCTTGACTTAAACTCAGTGTCAATATGCACGGTGTAGATGATAAATGAACAAAGGTGACAGAATTTGAGAGGTTTGGACCCTTAGTGGTGGAGGGAGCCGCCACAGTCATTAGCACATGGAATTCTGAAATGTGAGAGTATGGACCCTAAAGGTTGACATCTCTCTATTCAGTTCAAAACAGCCAGTATTTATCTAGTACCTGGTGTAGAGCAAGCACTGTGCTAGATGTTAGAAGTAAACAACAAATACAAAGAAACCCCTGATCTCAATAAGTCCATAGTCTAACAGAGGAGAAACATGAAAACTAGGTCTGTAGGGGAAAACAGAGGAGATGGAAGGCAGTCTGGCAGGGGAAGCCATCAGCCGAGTGGGAGAGGGAAGAAGTCTTCCTGAAGAAGGTAGGCTTTGAGTTGAATATTCAAGGAAGCAAAGGAATGAAGAGGTGGAGGTAAGCGACATGGCATTCCAGGAGGGGCCAGCAGCCAGTGCAAAGGTTCAGAGGTGGGAATATTATGTTTAAGGAATTATGAATTCCTCAAGGCAGTTTAACTGCCTTCTAGAGCACGAGGAGGAGAATAAAGAGTAAGATGACTGGGAAGATAGAAGGATCTAACTTATGAAGGGTTTAAAGTGCCTGTGAGGCTGTAGACTGTAAGCTGCTTGCAAACAGAGGTGATGTCTTAGGAAATCCTTCCGTCTCCCCAGCACTTGGCACAATGCTTTGCACACAGTAAGTGCTTAATGAAATGTTCCTCTCCAAAGTACTCTGAGTCCTCTTTGTAAATGAGTTGATACATTTCTATTCTAGGAAGAAAGGAAGAAAGAAGGGAAGGAAGGAAGAGAAAGAAAGAGAAAGGAAGGAAGAAAGAAAGAAAGAAAGAAAGAAAGGAAGGAAGGAAGGAAGAGAAAGAAAGAGAAAGAAAGAAAGAGAAAGGAAGGAAGAAAGAAAGAAAGAGGAAGGAAGGAAGAAAGAAAGAGAAAGGAAGAAAGGAAGGAAGGAAGGAAGAGAAAGAAAGAAAGAGAAAGGAAGGAAGAAAGAAAGAAAGAGGAAGAAAGGAAGGAAGGAAGGAAGAAAGAAAAAGAAAGAAAGGAAGGAAGGAAGGAAGGAAGGAAGGAAGGAAGGAAGGAAGGAAGGAAGGAAGGAAGGAAGGAAGGAAGGAAGAAAGAAAGAAAGGAAGAGAAAGGAAGGAAGAAAGGAAGGAAGGAAGGATGAAAGAAAGAAAGAAGGAGAAAGGAAGGAAGGAAGGAAGGAAGGAAGGAAGGAAGGAAGGAAGGAAGGAAGGAAGAGAAAGGAAGAAAGGAAGGAAGGGAGAGAAGGGAGGGAGGGAGGGAGGAAGGAAGGAAGGAAGGAAGGAAGGAAGGAAGGAAGGAGGAAGGGAGGGAGGAAGGAAGGAAGGAAGGAAGGAAGGGAGGGAGGGAGGAAGGAAGGAAGGAAGGAAGGAAGGAAGGAAGGAAGGAAGGAAGGAAGGAAGGGAGGAAGGAAGAGAAAAAGAAAAAAAAGAAAGAAAAAGAATTTCACACTTCACTGAAATATTCAGCCTCAGGTTTCCAAGTGACATTGACAAAGTTCCAAGATAAGCCTCTGTCGGACGCAGACCACAAGCCGGCCAATCATCGAGAGAGCATGTGCAGACAGCGCCCAATGTCCAATCTCAGCTCATGCAATGTCTCTTTAAATAAATGTAACTTAATTATCTCTCAGTCACCCACATGCGACATGCAATGTTGTACAAGGGATCCTTGGGCCAGGTCTTTGTGGGACTAGATCAATAATTCAAGCACAAATGTATAAAGGGTCTGGTATGTGTTAGGTACAGAAGCGAAGTAGTCCTTGCTCTCCATAGGTTTATGGTTTAAGGAGGGACACAGATGATTATATGTATGCAGAAGCCCTTCTGGCACTAACTGCCCAAACCCACTTAGGCCATGTCCTCAGAGGAAGATGGATACTTTTTTTTTCCTGGGCTCCTGGGGGTAATCCTTAGGTGATGAGTTTCTGATACTGTTGCTCACAAGCCCGCATTGATGTACTCCCCTTTGACAACCAGTCGATAGCCTCAATTGGTTTTTAACAAATGTATTTACTTAAAAGTCATGATATAGTAAGGTCAATCAATATAGAAATACTTCTCTGAAAAGCCTGATACATATTTTCTCTTAAATAAACTCAGGTCCGTGGGAAGAAAGGGCTTAATGAGTATGATGTTAGTGAGGCACACGCAAAATGTAAGAACGGCAACATATGTATTTTATTCAATTCTGTTCACAGCTGCTGGTGTTTCATGGTCTAGAAGTCCTTTCTTGAGCCTGGAGCTGACATTCTTCTATTGGGAGGCAGAACAAAAAAAACCTTCTCATAGGCTTGACTCCAGCATAACTCCCAAATAAGAGTCCTCCACTATAAGACCGGTCTGTCACTTGCCTGTCACATAACTTAACTGAAACCTATTTTTTATACATAGGCCAAGAAGTAACTCTAACTCTTTCAGCTAAACAAAAAATGTTACCTAGATGGTATCATCTATTTTTTATCCAGACTTTGAAGCACTATAAACTTTTTTAAATATATACCTAATTTTCAATTTTAATTGATTCATTCAGATAAGTTACCTGGTCATCTTGAATTACACTAATTTTGGAGGGGGCAGAACCCCAGCATTTATATATTCACAAAATATAAAAGGTATATTTGGCTGAGGGAGCTTGGTGGATTAAGAAAGGTTGAAGTCTTCAAAGAAACCATATATTCAGCAAGGTGATGATGAAAAACGAATATATTTTAGGTACGGGGCCAGCCAGTGCAAAGGTATGGAGATGGGAAGTGGAGTGTTGTTTATATGGAACAGAGTTTACGGCAGGATGGCTATGTCATATAATGCTTAGATGGACAAAATGTATTAAAGGACTGAATAGAGAAGCTGAACTTTGGAGGTTTACTGAAAGCTGACCTTCTCTGGCTCCAAACTGCCATAGAATTGGGGGTGGGGCTCTTATTGGCTTAGACAGATATTGCTATGGGATAGTAGACTCTGAGAAAACTCTGTTGCCAGGTTATGGCCAAAGACACCATGGAGTGGTACATGGAGAAGGAGAATTTACAAATTCCCCATAGAGAAGCCTCAAAGCAGATGGTATGAGAGAGAAGAAGCACACTGCATGGGGGAGAATAATGGAATGGAATTTAGAAAGCCCTCCTTCATTTACTAGCTGTGTGACCCTGGTCACATCAATTAACCTTAATTATCCTCAGAACCCTGCTCCATAAAATGGGACTAATAATTTCTGTAGTACCTGCCTCCCAGGGTTGCCATGAGGCTCTAACGAGCCAATGAATTTAAGGGATAGGGAGAGAGGATGGACCTGTGATTTCACTGGAATAGGGACCTCCAGTGTGAGGACACTACCTCCAAAGATGCTGGTCCAGATTTCTTTTGCAATTTATATTTCAGAGAGTTGCTTGTGAAACTGAGAGAGTGAGTGAATTAAGCAAGATCCTACAACCACGTCATTTCAGAGGCAGGACTGGAGTCAGTCAATGATCAGTCAACAAGCATGTGTTCCATGCTTACTCTGTGGCACGCATGGTGCTGAGTGCTAATCTTGAACCAAGGCCTTCCAGATTCCAAGGCCAGTCCTCAGTGATGTGCCACCGCCTCCCAACAATGATCAGCACGGCCTAAATAATGTCTGGCAGTAGCCATGCACATCAAGAAGTGTCCAAGGAGACAGCCCAATAAAGTATTTAGGTGACCATCAAAAAAGGCTCATTTTTTTGGAACTGTACTTTCTTAAAATTTAATTAGCCCTTCATAGTAGTTCAGTGATATGTCAACAAGCATTTATTAAGCACCTACTCTATGCCAGGCATCGTGCCAAACACAGTGGCACAAGAAAGCAAAATTGAAACTACTCTAGATTATGATTTTTATCACCATTTGACACTAATAAACATTTTCTGTTTTTTTCTGAATTACAAAGGCTATCTTGTTGCAAACATTTTGATGCTTGACAAGGGGACTGCTTTTTGATATTAAACACACTGTCAAATAAGGATTATTTTTCACCAACCTTTACTAAAGTCTTCCTCCAATGAATCATGACTGTTTGGAGGTGACCCTAGGTTCCTGAAGGCCAGGCCAGTGATTGCAAGGCTATTATGTCCGGCAAAGCACATTTTTTGGCAACATGGTGTACATTGGTCACTCCAAAAGTCAATTAGTTACTATTTGGTTCATCACTCAAGGCTCTGTTAAGAAGTGATGAGTTTCTTCAGGGACAAAGACTCTTAGAAATCATCAAACTGGAAGCTAACTACATAGAATATAGCAATCTGCATCCGTGGAGGGAATCCCTACCCAGAGAAAAGCCCAGGTATTTGAAGTCATGAAATATATGCACACTGGCTATTTCCATTCCCTTGTATATATAATACCTCTAGGGTCATGAAAACAAAGGCAAGCACATTTGCTTTTACATATGTAATTTACAGTTCAATACCAAGTCCCTGGGTACCTTCCTTTTTTTTTTCTCCTCAGTTTGATCAGTGATACTACAGAGGCTCATGATATTTTACCATGATGAGTGTGTGTAGCCAGGGCTGTAACAGGCAAATAGCACATGACAGAATTACATCTCAGAACTGAAAGGGACCCAAGGCCATCATCTCGTCCACTTTGTACAGAGACAGAGATCCTGCTCGATGATATCAGCTGCAAGCTGTCATTTACTTAGCACAGTGCCTGGCACATGGTAAGCACTTAATAAAGACTTTATTATCTAGCTGGTCTTTGAAGACTTGTAGTGACTTATTGAGGCAGCTCATTCCACTTTGGGCCAATTTCAATTGTTAAAATATTTTTTCCTGACATTAAAACTAAATTGACTTTTTCATTTATCTATCTAACAATTCATTCTTTTATTTATACCTTTATTTATTCAGCCATTTTATTTGTTTATTTGCTATTCTTACCTGCTACTTTTAGTGTGTTTCAACTAAATGCATCAGCCAAAAAACATTTAAATCACAACGCTAAGCAGTATGGATAAAAAGGTGAAAGTGAAACAGCCCTGCCCTCAAAGACCTCCCATGGCAGTAGGGGATACAAAAGGTACATGCCATAAATCCCAAAGATCTCAGAGAAGGAGACCTCCCCTACTCTGCCCCCTCCCACCCCCAAATGTTCTCCCAAGGGAAAAACTCCTATAGAAGGTGGGCTTTGGACTAGGAATTCTAAGAAGGGCTGGTGAAGGGGAGCAAGAATTCCAGACATGGAAGGACAGAGACTACAACGGCAAGGAGAAAAAGCAAAGTGTTGTTTGTGAGGAATAGCTGGATCACAGAGGACAGAAAAGGACATAGAGTGTAAGAATACTAGCGTCAGTTGGGGTAAGGATTGGCCAGCCTAGAGAATTACTCCACTCCAGTAAAGTAATTAACAAGGTTCACTTTTGAAAGGTGAGAACTCACAGGACAATTGAATCAGTCAATAAAAGAGTGAATTATGTATTAAGAAGGCCCGAAGATCGCTTATGGGGTGCTTTAGTTAGATAGGGAAGGTGTTCTCTTTGGATTGGCTGAGGGACTTGTTTACCTTGCTATGGATCTTATGTGAAATTGCTGACTGGTTCAAAACCTTAGAGACTGGAATGTCTGGTGGTACAGAGGGGAGAGAGCCACCTCAGAGAGAGCATCCCTTAGGAGAGGTGAAAACATCTCAGCCTTGCCTGTTCTACCCTTCATGATTTTGTGATGGTCTATTTTCCCTACAAGATGACAACCATTTAAAAACTTGAGGAAAAAGGTTATGTTTTCCGTGTCTTCTCTTCTTGAAGCAAAACATCCCCAAATCCTTCCCAACTGATGACCATGTGGCCTGAAATTGGGGCATTTCAACATTTGGGTCACTGCTCTGAACACTGTCTTACTTACCAATTCTCTTCCTAAAATGTAGCTCCCAGAACAGAACTCCAACTCCAGATACAATCAGACTGGGGTATGGGAGAATTTCATGGTGGAATGGAAGGTGATATTGGTTTTAATGGGGAGCACATTTCTAATGTTAACTCACATTGAACTTTTAATCCACAAAATTCCCAGATATTTTTCATGATTCTCAATGTATTGTCCATCTTGTTCTGTAAAGTTTATTTTTGGAACTCATGTATGACTATATTAATCATTTGAAAACTTCGTTTTATTAGAGTCAGCCCAGTACTCTTTCTTTTCAACACCTTTTCTTTTTCGGATGCACCTAATGTTGTAGCTCTCGCTCCCAATTTTGTGTCATTTGCAAAATAGATAAACTGTTCCTTCTTCTAAGATGGAGAAAAAGACAACAAATAACATAGGCCAAGCTCAGATCCCAGTTGTTATCATAGCATTAATGAGTTCTACACTAATGACTCAGTCACTTCTAAACCTATTTAATTTTCTATCATCCAGCCCACATTTATCTCAAACACAAGAACAACCCGAGAGACATGGTCGAATACCTGACTAAGGGATTTCTCTGATCTACCAGTCTAATCATGAAATTAATCTTTTGTTGCTTTATTAGGATGTTCTAAGTAAAAGAATGCTTGGCACAGTGCCTGGCACAGAGTGGACACCACACATTCTCATGATTGCATTGAATCCATCATGAGCAGTGGTTCAGTTCCTTCTGATTCTAGTCTTTTTTCTAATACACCAAAACGCATAAACCAACCACAAACACAACATTTTTCTGCTGTTGTTCATTTTCTTTGCCAGTTTCAGCTCATACTAAACTTTGGCTTCCTTGGCAAGATTTTAGAACATTCTTCTGCCTCTAAAGGGCAGAACTCCCATCTATATTAGTTAAAGTGATCGCCTTTCAGTCAAATCCTGGAGGGCATCTGTCCAGTCACCTTTTTTATAGGATTTTAGAGATGGAAGAAACCCCAGAGATCATTTGGTCCAGCTCAGACCTCAATAGGACTTCCTCTTACAAAACCCAAGGTAGTGTAGCTTGGTGGGTAGATCATGAACCTTGGAGTCAGGAAGACTTGACTCCTTCCTCAAATTATTTAACATTTATCCATCTGTGGCATTTGGTATCCATCGCCCAAATAAAATGTCAGCTCCTCTTGGCCAGGGACTGAATTGTTTTAGTCATCTGGACGTGGAGAACACCTATCTCAATACCTTTTGAATGTTAAATACCTAATAAATGTTTATTTAATTGTACTGTAAATAGCATTGAATAAATATCTACAGTGAAGCCTTGCTACGACATGGTGATGACCCAGGGTTCTGGGTTCTGGCATAAGCAGGTTATGCCAGAAGAACAAAAGCTAAAAAATCTTCAAGTGTGAATCCAGGGCTATACACCATGTCTCTCATAGGAGCATGTCTAGCTAAGTTTAAAAAGTTTGATTTCAAGATGGACATAGGGTGATGGACTTTTTAATCACATCAACTTATAAAGACGATTCACTAAGCAGGGGTTTCCAATCTTATTTGGTGTAACAAATAGCTACATCCATGAAATAATAGGTCGTTGTGACATTGTAGTATTCTAAGAAGATAGTTCAACTCTTTAGATATGGCACAGGAGCAAAAGCTGTCTTTCTTGATGGGTAAGAAAAGAAGGGAAAAAATCAAGTCTTAATGCAAATCTCAAGCCAAGTACCTTTTATGAATATGAAGGCATTGTCTGCACGGATGGGTAAGTGAAGAAAGAAAAGTCCATGCGTGGATGTGAACCCATTGAGTTAGGTTTTTGCTAAAATGTTTTATATCATCTGGGTGAGAAGCAATCTGAAACTAATCACACAGATTTAACGTGATAAACCTTCCCCATAAACCTAGTTTTCCAGCTACAATAAACCATCAGGAGCAAAAATAGAAATGTAACCAGAACACATCAAGTCTTTGATTTTTCAACCCAGGGCAGTGCTTTATTCTCAATAAAACTACATTCCAAAATGCCAGTTAAATCTTGTCCTTCCACTCAACTGGTTATCGGATCATTCGAGACTTATAAATTCTCATCTTGGTTGCTATTTAGTCTCCACATTCCAACTCCTTTGGGCTTGAGATCAGGAAATCACCATTCCTCTGGAGGTCGATTTCTAATATTGGCTGAGTGCCTGGCTATTGCTGCATCTGAGCCCTTAAAATAAGACTATTTAGGTGTATAAATTTGATAGTTATATAGATAAGTAAAGGACAAGAGAAAGTAATAGAATGCACAGGAAAACCATCTCAAAATGCAAGTCAGACATTTATCTTTTCATGAATTCAAAAATTCTTGGGGTATAAGAACCAAATACAATGATGGGAAGAGAAAGAAGACTTTTTTTTCAAGTTACTGCTGTTGACAAAAAAGGCCAATACATTCCTTGTCATTAGCATTTTGTGTCAAGGATTCCACAGCACACGACTGCCTAATAGTGAGTTCTCTCTTTCCTTCCCATTCAATCCTTTCTTTTGGCCTATGCAGGGAGCATGTATTAGTTTTACTTAGTGAAGGTAACTGTGGCTGACCTTTAAAGTCTGGCATTCTCACTGTGCTACATCAGGCTGCCTTATCATCCTTTGAATAGATGTGTATGATGCCAGGGCCACGCTGGCACCTGCAGTGCATTATCATTCCCCCACTTTCTCTTTTCAAGGATAGCAATTATCATGTCTCTCCACAATACAAGGTGTGCCTCAAATAAACCTGCTGACTCCTCGACTTTATTTTTCTCTTCTCTGAAGTAGATTATATTCACTTTAGTCTGTCCTAGTTGCTAATATTACATAAGATTATATCTTACGAGGTACAGTGATTCTTTAATACAAAATGTATGCGGTTTGGAGAGGGTGGGGTAGTGTGGCATATGGAGATGAACCTTGTCTTGGCCATGTGGATACTTGGGTTCAAATTCCCACCTCCGATACTTACAATCTGCATGACCTTGGCCAAGTCATTTAATACCTTTGGGCCTTAGTTTCCACATCTGTAACAAGAGGGATTTTGGCCAGGTGGCTTCCAATGTCACTTTCCATCCTAGATCAGAAGATTATAGATTAAATGCTAGAAGGGGAATGAGAGGCTATCTAGTGCAACATTCTCATTTTACAGGTATGGAAACTGAGGCTTAATGACTTTAAATGATTTGCCCTAGGCCACCCATGTAGGCAATAAGTTTTGGAGACAGATTTAATCCTAAGGCCTTTGACTCTAGAGTCAGTTATCTTTCCACTGTATCACATCCATAAGCCCATGACTTGTTTCTTTATAATTGGGGACTAAACAGATCCCAATGTGATAACCCACGGAGAAGCCCAGGAGGTAGTGGAAAGTAAGCCAAGGGCCTAAGATACGTGGCTGTTTTATCAATTTCCCATTCTAATCTCCCACATTTCTCCCTTTCTTCCTATCCTTTCTCCTCCACAGATATCTCACCTTGAAGGTAGGTTCACTGAGGTTTTTGTCTTTGTTATCTCTGAACACCAAAGAGTTAAAATGAGAATCACCCAGGGCCAGTGGAGAGGTACAGCATGGCTGCGAACAAGGTTAAATACAGAACAAATACTAAACTACAAAGAGTATGAAGTTCAGGAAGAAGGGGAGATTGCGGACAAGACTTGAAGAATGGGTAGAATTTCACTAGATTGAATAGTGAGTAAAAAGATATTGTAGATAAGCACCACCCAAGCTAACAAATGAGATAACATCTCTAAAATGCTTAGCACAGTACCTGGCACACAGTAAGTGCTTAATAAATGTTCTCCCCCTCCCTTCTTTCTCTGACATAAATAATGAGATAGTTAGATAGATTTGGAACTGGTTAAAAGACTAGCTTTTACAAAGCTGAGTCATGAATGAGTTTGTCATTTTGGAGAAAGGTTTCAGTAGAATTTCCAAAGTATTTATTGCCTCACTTCTGCCTACCATTTTTATCAGCGTCTCAGATGAGGGAATCTATGGCATACTTAGCAAATCTATGGATGACACAAAATGGGGAGATATGGATGATGTGTTTATGATGACAGAGGATTCCAAAGGAACTCCAAAGACTATAATCATACCAATTTTAATAATACATAAAATTACAAGGATAGATGAAAATTCCTAGGCTTAGGGACTAGGTATCAACTATAAAATTGCAGGAAAAAGAAAAGATGATGGGCAGACAATAGCTGATATGACAAGGACTGGGGAGTTTTAGTAAAGTCAAAGCCAGACATGAGTTCACAGTATTTTGTGGCAACCCTAAAAGCTAACATATACTCAAGAGGGTACTCTACCCTGGCCTGGCCACATCTGCTGCACTTCTAGTTAATTGTAAGAGACGTCTGATAGCAAGTCCATGAGCACTGATTAAACAGTATGACATTCCAGGCATGGTGGTAAGGAAAGAAAGAAAGGTGAAAACATGCCCTCAAGGAGCTCCCTATCTAATGGCAGGAATGACATAAAAATATTAAGATCCAATGAACATCTGGATAGAGGACAACTAGGCTATTGAAAGGTTTCGAGGCAATCTCAAATTATTCTAAGAAATCAAGGATGCTTAACATAGAGAAGGAAAAATCTATAGCAAATTTGAGAGCTTTCTTTAAGTAGCTGAAACATTGTTATGCCCAAGTAGAATTGTGTTTTTGTTTTCTTTTTCTAAATAAAAATAAATTTGTATTTGAGTGGGTAGAGGTAGGAGCAATGGATAGAAATTACCGAGGGATAGCTATTGACCATATGTAGGAAAAATGTTCCTAATGATTTTAGCTATCTAAATGTGAAATGGGTTTCCATGGAAGGTAGGAAATTTCTCTTCATGGAAGTTTTTCAATGTTAGGTTCAATGATCACTTGTGGAGTATTTTGTAGAGGGTCTCAGTATCAAATAATTTTATACTTGGAAGGTCCCTCAGAGGGCATCTACTCTAACTTATACACAAAATAAGTCACTCTATGATTTAGTGCAATAGGCTCTTTTGTTTTTAAGACCCCCAAAGAAGGAGAACTCATACTTTCCTCAGGCTGCCCATTTCCCTTTTTGAATAACTCTACTTGCTAGAAAGATTTTTATCTAAATTTGCCCAGAGATTATTATCCAACTGTAGATTGCATTACTTCATCTTAGAAGTCCTTCTTGATTTTCAGAATCTCTGATTCTGTGATTCATATTTTCTAATACCTTTAAATATATATTTGTTTATATGGTTAATTGTTGATACCTTATGAACGATATGAGGGCTTCCATTGACTTTGGAAACTACTGGATTCAAATTATGCTTCTGACAGTATTGTCTGTATAATACATAAGGAGCAAGTCATGACATCTTTCAGTGCTCCAGGCTGCTATACATTCCAGAAGCAGTGCTGATTCCTTACTGGTGTACCTCCTTATACTGACAAAATTAGAGTGGGAGAGGAGAAGTAACAGTCTGTACTGATGTGATGTGTATGTGTACACATAGCTTCCCTAGGAGAAATCAAGCTCTGTGAAAGCTTATTTTAAAAAAAATCACCTTGCAGAGAGCCTGAGATATACCAGGTGCTGAATAAATGCTTATCAATTGATGAATATCATTGGGTATATGTATGCCCTCTTAGCAAGGAAAAGGCATCACTGCATATGAGTCAACACATGCTGCTGGTAGCCATAGACTGTCAGGACATCTAGAGAAATGGACTCCATACAATGGGTGCATTCTTCGTGTGGGATATTGGGGAGGTTGTATACAAAGATTAGATAGGATGAGAAGGTATGGATGGATTGCCATCACAGACCCATGGAAATTTTAAAGTGTATGAGTCATATACCACCACGACCTATACCCAACTGAAGCACAGTATTTTGAACAAAGTATTTTATGAAAATGATTCTTAAAATGCATTGAATTTTGCCTTATGGTTTTATAAACCCAGGATTCTTTGAAAATAATACTGTGAACATTGGTATATTGCTTATATCTTCCTTTTGATTAGCACTGTTTTATTTTATTCTCTCTAGCATACCTCTCCAAAGTAAGGGAGAGTTAGAACCACATCTTAGCCAATGTCTATAATTGCTATGTATACATAAAGAAGGCCCTCAGGATCTGTCTATGATTTGCTGACTGAGTTGCCAAGACAGAGCATGCCATAGTGGAAACCATATGGGTCTTGATGTCAGGAGGTATGAGTTCAAGCCCTAGCTACAATAACTTCAGTGGCCGGGCAAGTCACTCAGCTTACATTCACTTTCTTAGAATAACATTTTCCTTTTCTATAAAAGAGCATGAATAGTATTTATTCTGCCCTCGTCTCAGGGTGATTGTGCACAAAATCTCCAAGAGCCTTTTGAGAGCCTCCAAAGGACTTCTGCAAATGATTGGCATGACTAGCTAGAATTAGTACAAATTCGAAGTTAATGCTCCTAGAGATGAGGTACATTCTATTCCTTAACCAAGATTATCCCTTTAACTCGTAATCATCTTGGAAATGGGGCCTCTCAGTGCCAGCAAAGACTCGACCTAGACTATCACTTTTCTGAAGAAGAAACAGGGAGTTCAGGGGTCTCCAAACTCAGTGTGAGTCAGTAGCATGCTAAGGCAGTCACAAAAGCTGAGGACATTTCAGGCTGCTTTAAAAGAAAGCCAGTGTCCAGAACTGGTGATGGTATATTTGTACCGTCATCTGTCCTTGTCAAACCACCTCTGCAATGGCAAGCTCAGTTCTAGGCACCACGTTTCAGGGAAGGCATTGGCAAGTTTGAGAGTATCCAGAGGAAGGCAACTAGGTTGACTAAGGCATTCAACTTTGTGAAATATATAATCATCAATTAAAGTCATTGAGAATGATTAGCCCAGAGAAGCCTTGAGAAAGTTGAGAAATGAGATCTGTCATCTGTCAAATATTTGAAAAATTGGTATTTAGAAGAGATATGAGGTTTATTCTGTTCGGTTCCAGAAGACAGAACCAAAAGCATTGGCTGGAAGCTGCAAAGAGTCAAACTGAGGCATCATCATCATCATAGATAACATTACTGTCTATAATGCTTCCTATGTGTCAGATACTGTGCAGAGCACTTTAGAAATATCTCATTGGATCCTCACATTATCCACACTTTATAGATGAGCAGACTGAGATAAACAGAGGTTAAATGACTTGCCCAGGGTCACACAGCTAGTAAGTGCAAGATTGGATTTGAACTCAGGTCTTTTATTTCTGACTCCAGGTTTTGTGTTCTTTTCAGTGTGCCACCTGGCTGCCTCTAATAGTAGATAAACTTCCTAACTATTGGAGTTGTCCCAAAGGGGAATAGGTTCTCCTTCTCTGGAGGTCTTTAAGCAATAGCTGGAAGGCGACTAGTCAGGAATGTCAGAGAGGAGGTTCTTGTTCTGGTGTGGTTTGGTCATCTCCAATGCTGACATTAGGTGAATCCAATTTGAGTGGGTGGGGGTGTGGCTGTTAGGGTCCCTTCTGACTTGAGATGGCTAAATTGGACAAGACAGAGTTTCAGTAAATCTCACATATTTTTTAATCTTACAATACCTTGTTCTACCTAAAATTCACAAAATAACATGAAATTCATGTTTTCAGGCAGGGAAGTAAGTGCCAATTAACTTTAACTGCTCATTATCTAGATCCCTTAAGGAAGTACAATTTTAGAGAGGGGCCCCTCCTCCCTGCATTATTAAGCCTCCTTGGCATATACCTTCAAACATCACCAAGGAAGCCAATTTTCCTCAATTTATGTTCTCTTTTCTGCTGTTTCTGTCACAATACTCAACACAATGTCACCTTACCTGGAACTTTTTTTTTTCTTTTGTGGATTGCATAGTAACATCTCTTCACAAACATTTCTGAATTGGCAGTGAACACTGCCCAAGTGAAACCTAGATTTTTTTTCCCTGTGGTTCATCTCAGTGTATTGTTGTGAAATTTTCAACACTTTCTACTTTCTTACCAGTAGCCTTCAAGATGGCCATTTAAATGCAGTATTAGTTGTCTCAATTATGTAAAAATCTCATCTGAGTTGAAGGGTCACTGGGGTTTCCATCCTTCTCCTGAACAGAACGGAAGGAGAGAATGGAAATGACTCCATGGCAATAAAGACTTACAACCAAGAGTTCCAGTAGAGTGGAGGAGGGAGGCTGTCCTCCTTAAGATTGCTTCCTCTTTTGTGGGGAGTGAGACACATCAGCTTTTTATCATAGAAAGGAGCAACTGACTTAGTGAAAAATATTCAGACCTTGACAAGAGCTATTTTGAAGCCAGACAGCTAAATCTTTTACTAAAAATCCAATGAATTATTTCTTCTGTTAGATATTTACCAGAGGGTAGGAAGATTTCATGGACATGGAGATCAGTCAATTGATTTCCTACTCTTCCCCTTCCAAAAAAAATCCATCTTAGGATAATATATGGAATTAATATTAAAGCATATTTTATTGATTGTAGATTTCAGTTAGTTTCAGTTATGGGTGAAAATAGGGATCTAGAGAAAGTATTACTTACATATTTGTATATTACTAGTCTTGAAGAGACAAAAATTTTGCTTTCATTTTTTAAATTATAACATTAAAATTTTGCTCTATTTCGGGTTTCAATTTTGAGTTTGACAATGACCCCAGTAAAAGGGGAGACAATGCCATACATATTCCTTGTAAGATGTAATTAGAGAAATTGTTGATTTTTTTTTAATAAAAGGGATCTCATAGGTCAACAAATCCAACCTATACTCAAAAACAAACCCTCAAGACCGGGGTGGGGAACCTGCAGCCTTGTAGCCACATGCGGCCCTCTAGGTCCTCAAGTGAGTTCCTTTGACTGAATCCAAATTTCACAGAACAAATCCCCTTAGTAAAAGGATTTATTTTGTAAAACTTGTACTCAGTCAAAAGGCTGTATCCAAGGACCTAGAAGGCGACATGTGGCCTCCAAGCTACAGGTTCCCCACTCCTGCTCAACACAATTCATCTGCCAGTTGGTCTAAATGAGGCTTTTTTTGAATGTCTCCAGTGAGGAAGGATGCACCACCTCCAGAGGAAGACTTCTGGAAAGCTCTAATCATTAGGAAATTCTTTGATGAAATCATAGTTCAATTAGGCTTCAGGCTTTGCAACACACCTATTGCTCCTGGTGCTACCCTATGGGAGCAAACAGAACAATTCTCATCTTTTTTTTTTCCACTTGACAGCCTTTTAAATATGTGAAGAAAGCAACTGGGCGCCCCGGAGTCTCTTCTCCCCCAGGCTAAATATTCCAAATTTCTCGTATGGCATATAATCAAGGCCCAAAGACATTGTGTTAGGAAAGAAAACTTCACGATGAAGAGGATTCAATGCCAAGCTGCCCCAAATTGAATAATTAGTGATTAGAGTAAAAAGAAAAAAAAAGGAGACTAATGGTTGCTTTAGGATGTCAGTAAGCAGAGAAAGCATCCATAAGTCTTTTTTAAAAATACTGGTAATATAATAGATTGTTGGTAAATAGAATTCAGAGAAGATGTTGCTTATGACGTAGGAAATAAGCATGGGCTTTTCAGACAGAAAATGTGTGTTTAAATCTCACTTTTAACACAGCATCAAAAAAAAGAGGAAAGACTTGGAGGGGAGACACTAGATATCTTACAGTATTTCAAGCAGTAGCATATGGAAGAGGCATGATGCTTGGTCTTGTTGGCCCCAGGGGAAAGAACAAAGGAAAAATGGGCAGAAAACACAAATAGGCAAATTTAGGTTTGGGCCAAAGGGAAAACCATAACAAAACAATTTACTATCAGAGTTATACAAAGTAGGATTAGACGTCTCTGAAGCTGATCATTTCTTCCTCAGTGAAGGTGAGAGAGGTGTATTTGGTAAAACACTGTTGCTATAGTAGATTGAGTATTGGATTTGAAGTCAAGAAGACCCAGGTCCAAATCCAGATCCAGACACTTGCCAGCTGTGTGCCCATTCTGTTCCTCCAATTCCTCATCTGTTAAATGAGGGGGTTGGCCTTAGGGACCTCCAACAACACTTCCAGCTTAGTATCATGTTACTGTACGGTCTTCGAACAATGTCTGGACTTGGGGACCTCTAACAACCATTCCAGTTTAAGTGTTATGACACTATATGGTCTTTAAACGATGCCTGGATGAGTGATTTGTATCTTATAGAAGTGATTCTTACTCAGGTCACAATTGGACTACTTAACCTTTGAGCTGACTACAAATACTAAGATCCTATAATTCTGAGACTCCATCATGATGGACTGGGTCAGTTGAATATGGTTGGATTCTTGTGTTTTGGCACAGACCAGGTATTTATGAATGTGTTATCTGTCTGAGTAGCTGGCAACAACACAGTTCCCAGGGTACTTAGCACTTAGCACAGTCACAAAGACCTGAGTTCAAATGTGACCACAGATACTTACCAGTTGTGTGACCCTGGGCAAGTCATTTAACTTGTTTATGTTAGTTTTCTCATCCGTCAAATGGGGATAGTACATGATTGGCATATACAGATTGATACCATAAGCAAACTGGAAGAGCAAGGAACAGTTTAACTGTCTGATTTATGGAGAGCAGAAGAATCTGTGACCAAACAAGAGACAGAGAACAGTAGGAAATGCAAAATGGATAATTTTGATTACATTAAATTGAAAAGTTTTGCACAAAGAAAGCCAATACAACCAAGACTAGGAGGGAAGCAGAAAACTCAGACATAATTTTAATAGCCAGTGTCTCTGATAAAGGCCTCATTTCTAAAATATGTAGAGAACCGAGTCAAATTTATAAGAATATAAGTAATTCCCCAATTGAGAAATGGTCAAGGGATATGAACAGGCAGTTTTCAGATGAAGAAATTAAAGCTATCTACAATCATATGAAAAAATGCTCTAAATGGAATGCTACTGTGCCATAAGAAATGATGAGCAAGAGGACTTCAGAAAAACCTGGAAGGACTTATATGAAATGAGTAAAACCAGGGGAGCATCATACACAGTAACAGCCACACCGTGTGATGACTGACCGTGATAGACTTTGCCCTTCTCAGCAATGCAAGGACCTAAGATGACTCCAAAAGACTCACAATGGAAAATGGCATCCACATCCAGAGAAAGAACTATGGAGTCTCGATGTGGATGGAAGCATGCTATTTGTTCTCCTTTTCTTTCGTTGTTTTGTTTTGTTTCTTCCTTCTTGTGCTTCCTCCCATTAGTTCTAATTCTTTTTTATGTCATGACTGATGTGAAAATATATTTAACATGAATGAGTAAGTAGAGCCAATATCAGATTGCATGCCATGTTAGGGAGGGGGGAGGAGAAGGAGGGGAGAAAATGTGAAACTCAAAATCTTGTGGAACTGAATCCTGAAAACTAAAAATAAACTAATTCTTTTTTTTGAAATGGGGATGATAATAGCAATTAATTCAAAGGGTGCTTGTAAGGATCAATGAGATAATATTTATAAAGTGCTTAGTACAGTGTCTGGCACCTAGTAGGCACTAAATAAATGCTTATTCCCTGTCTTTGCATGCATGTATGTATGTATGTATGCATGTATATATGTATGTACACACGTATGTGTGTGTATGTATTGATCAAACTGGGTAACTAGCTAAACATATTCCACAAAGATTAAAGAGCATATTCCTGACTCTAAATGTTGTGAGGAACAAATTATCAAAGGGAGAAAGGATTGTACTCTTCTTGATTTCTTTCTTTGCTTTTGAGAAAACGATAGATAAATTATCTTTCTGGGTTGGTTAGAGCAAAATCAAGAGAGAAGGAGAAAATTCAACATTGTTTTCTGACCCCATCAACATCCTTTCATGTCACATCTGGGGAAAACAAAGCCAAACAAAACACTGGGGGTCTGGATGCTTGGGCTCCCTGGATTTGCTCACACACGTGCAAAAGTGTTTTCATTAGTTTTTACTTTGTTAATCCCAAGGACAATGCATTTCCAGTCTTCTTTATTATTATCCCCAGGAAGGATGCCCTGGGACTCTTTGGTTCTCACATGATGTTATAATTTCAAAGCTAAATCAAACAAATACAATTTTCCTTTGGCATGAAAAATGGACAATGGCTCTGAAGCTCTAATACGTGGAGGAATTGCATTCCATAAAAGATGGGAATATGCTTCTCATGATTCACACAAGAGGAGCAGGGGGAAAATCCATTTAGAGGCTGATCAAAGCAAATTATCTGAAGAATAAGGAATCAAAAGATCACAGAAGTAGAAAGAAGCCAAACTATGAAAAATAATCTTCATCAATATGGTGACAAGAGCAGAGCAGTTCACTATTGTTTTACTGAAAACTAACAGCTTTACTTTTTATATACAGTAAGAGATGAGCCTAACCTATTCTGTCAAAAGATTTTAGGTGACTCAAAATCTAACGGAAAAAGTAAAATTTCAGATAATCGCATCCTACATAAAATATTCCCAGGCAAAATTGAAAATGGTGCTTAATTAACAGTAGATGTTGTGCTCTTTCTTTTTATTATACTTATTATGTATAATATATATGCATGAATATATGCCTGTGCCTATGCCTACATGCATATATGTCTTTTATTGCATATATGTTACGTGTACACAAGGTAATGATGGGCATATATGCTTTGAATGTGCATGAATACATGCGGTGGACATGAATATACACAAGAGTGTTTGTATGTTTGAGTGTGTGTGTCTCTGTGTGTATGCAAAGGAAGTTTGTTTTTTGTTTGTTTTAACTAGGGAGCTCCTTAAACTGAGGAACCCCGCCCCCACCCCACAATGCAGATCAACAATGGAACTGCAATTTATGGTCTGAGAAAGTTGCCTATAACACTATGAAGTTAAGTGACTTGTCCATAGTCATATGCTCAGTACCTAGGGGTGCAGGGGATGATGACTTAAACCTGGGCTACCCTGAGATCTAGGCCAGTTCTCTGTCCATTCCTCCTGGCTGCATCTTCCATTATAATATATATGCAAATACACTTTCATTATGCTAAAAAAAACAACAGTAGTAGAATTACAGGTAGATATTATTTCACAATCGTTCAATAAAATAGGGAACAGGGAAGAGTCAGTGTGTTGTACATAGAAGCAGAGATAATGCTATTTAAAAATTTTCAATACGATAAAATTATATTTCAATATAAAAATTCAAAATTTCAATATAAATTTCAATATAAGAATAATAACTGGCATATGTCTCTCATTTTGCCAGCACCTAAGAATTCCTCTCTCTCTCTCTCTCTCTCATCTATCATCTATATACCTCTATCATCTATCAATCATATAACTCTATCTGCTTCCTTATTTTTATTTATTTTGCCACTTTGTTTAGTACTAGGCAGCACCGTGGTATTGTGTGGATTACAGTGGCCATGAAGTTCAAAGACCTGACTCCATTCTATCCTGGTTCCTGTATCTATTTCTTGAAGACTTAATTATGTGAAAAGGCCCATGAGTTCATATGTAACCTTATCCCTTTCAGCAATGGGGCTCATAATCCCTTCTTTCCTCAGTAGGTGTTTTCAGGCATTTTCATGAGTTGCTTTAGCCAAAAAAATCATGACTAAGAGACCAACAATTTCTGAAAACATAACTTCTAGGTTCATCTTTGGACAAAGGTCTCTATTGGGCCAATAGTTTCACCTTGTCAGATTTTCAGGTGTAATGTTCCTGTGTTCTTGTGACATTATTTATGAGAGCCCTGAGTGACCTCCATATTCCACTGCGTAATTGGTTAAGACTTGAGAGGAAGAATGGGAAGGTTCTATGGCAGAACAATAGTTCAGGAGAAACATAATTTTTTTTACAGGATTGTTGTTTGCATACAATATTCTGATAAACATATCTGAGAGTTAATGTGGATGATTGGATGCTGGGATGGCCACATAAACAGAAAGACTAGTTCAGTCCTGCCATTGACATTAGTCATGACTCACTGGGGTATCATGTCATTTCTCAGCACCCACAGGCCCTCTCATAAGACTGGAGGTTACAGAAAAATCGCTAGTCTGTCTTGGTGGAGAGAGTTTCCACAGCAGAAGCTGCCTGCACGGATATCCAGATGGCCACAGGGAACAGAGACTGCACTTCTGATTTCATTGGGATGAGAACTTCTGAATGGGAAGCCTCCTTTTATCAATTTAGGTCAGAACCTTCTCTGCAAGGGAGAGCGTTAGAAGCACAATCAACCCGAGACTCCTAAGGCTTCAGTGACTTGCCTCAGACACTAGCTATGTGACCCTGGGCAAGTCATTTAACCCTGTTTGTCTCAGTTTGCTCATCTGTAGAATGAGCTGGAGAAGGAATGGCGAACCACTCCACTGTCTTTACCAAGAAAACCCCAACTGGGGTCACAAAGAGTTGTCATGACTGAAATGACTGAACAACAAAATTCAGAAACATTTATAACCCCTTCCTCTTCTACTTTCTGGGTCTTCTGCCGCCTTAGATCCCATCTTCTGTACTACAGACTTCTCAATCTAATGATCCTAGCCTCTTTACAATTTATGAAACAAGATGCTCTATCTTCTGGCAATTATAAAATGAGGATAATATGATCTAATTCATAAAATTATTGGGAGAATTAAAAATTGCTGTAATGTAATAAGCTGACTTGGTCCTAGAGAAAAGAGGAGACAACATCCCTTCTTCCTTTCAGCAGAAAAGTGGTAAACTACAAGTTCTGAGTATTGCCGACAGGCCGAGATAAAATAGGTTCATTGGTTGGACCATAGATCACAGCACCACAGTTTGGGAGCTAGAAAAGAACAGAGAAGCCACTGCATCCAACCACCTGATTTTACAGATGAAGAAACTGAGTCACAGAGAAGTTAAGAGACATGGCCCAGATCACGTGCTAACTAAACTGCCTGAGACAGCATTTGAATTCGGGTCTTACTCACTTTAAGCCTAGTGATTAGACTGCATTCTAGCTACCATGTGGTTTTGCTTACATTGGTTTTATTTATTCATTTTGTTAGGAGGAAAATTGTATGGGTTGCTATATTAAAAATTATTTCTGATATAAAAAAGCAAAGTTATTAATTGGAAAAATAGCAACAACATATAAAAACTTTCTTAATGTTATTTATTATAAACTGTACTCTGCATCATACTGCAAGTTTCTTGTGGGCCAGGATTATTTCTTTACTTTTTTCTTGTTATCCCTCAGGGCCTAGCACAGTTCCTGGAACACAGCAGGTGATTAATTAGGGTTTGGTGGATTAGACTGAAATATTTTTTTTATTTTCAGTTTACAACACACAGTTCTACATAATTTTGAGTTCCAGATTTTCTCCCCTCCCTCCCCAAGACGGCATGGAATCTCATATAACTACCATGTATAACTTCGCATTGAATTAATTTATACACTAGTCAAGTTGTGGAGAAGAATTATGACCAATGTAATGAATCATGAGAAAGAAGAAACAGAACCAAAAAAAAAACCCAAAAACAAAAACAAAAGAGAAGAAGAAAGGTGATCATGTAGTGTGCCTCAATCTGCATTCAAACTTCACAGTTCTCTCTCTGGGTGTAGATAGCATTCTCCATCATGAGTCCCTTGGAGGGATTAGACTGAAATATTGGTCTCATTATGCCCATTTCTCAGATCATGAGACTGAGTATACAAGTTAATAGTCACCACATTTCACCCACAATGCTGGAAGACAGAATGCAATTTTCCTTTCTCTCCTTCTGGAGCCTGGCGTAAACTTGTTCTATCTCTCAAATGAGAATATAACAGTATAATATATGGCGCCAAATCGGCATTCTTGGCTGGGTTTTTGATGCTGGCTCTTCTCCTGACCTGCATTCCCAAATAATTATGAACGTCCAATGGGCTAAAGGAATCCCACTGTCTAATCTCACATTTTCTCTTTCCTTCAGTACCCACTGAATTCTTTTCAGAAGGGCAGCCACAGGCATTTCAAGATTTGTTATTTTAATTGGCTATTTCAAATATATTTATGAAGTTCTTCACTCTCACCTTAAAAGAACAAGAAAATTACTTCTTATATTTTACTAATTTGGATCATTTAATCCCATCCAGAAACATGTTTGATTTAGGAGACAGAAAATGGTTTGTATTTAATTCAATATATCCCTGTTAAGGTTATGATGTGATATTCTAGGGTAATCTGTTGTGACCGACACTACCAAATTCCAGATTTTCCATTGTTTGACTTCCCAAATCCCAGATAAAACCTTGTATTGTTTTTTGTTGCTAACTTTTTTTGGTATTTATTTATTGTTAATTTCCCTGGGCATCTACCTATTGGCTGTTGATCAAATAGAGCCTTGAAACTCTACACAGCAATGGTTCAGCCCATAAAACCTACCTTCAAAATCTTCAACTTAGACCCGCTCCCAATTTTGGGAAGAAAAGGCTGTGTTAGACACTCACAGAAACTGACTCAGGTCAATCATGGGAATTACGGGAAGTTTATGGGTAGTCTTATGGGAAGCTTAAGGCTCCTGGCGGGTATCTTTCTGGAATGACACACTGTGGATGATTCCTAACCATTAAGAGAATCAATACTGTAGACAGAGGCTTCATTCCTACAGTTACCAATTCTTTTCATTACTTTTCCATTTAAGCTGCTAAAATTCCATCACATTCAGCTAGCATAAAGATCCATTAAAGTGCCCATGGGAGATGGCCCCCTGCACAGAGTCACTAGGGAGTGTACTCAGTTCAAAGAAGGGTGAGGCTCCTTTTCTCCAATTCTTTAGCTCGTCCCAAGGACTTCCCCCAGGAAAGGAGTCCTTGGAGGCGATATCTGACTGACGGAGCGGATGGAGCTGAGATGGCCTGAAGTACAAATCTGTGACCCTGGGCAAGAGATAACAGTACCAAAGGGATTTACAATCCTTAAGGTGCTATCTTTCAGCTCCAGGGTTACTGGTGTTACAGTGGACACAATGCTGGGACTAGAATCAGAAAGACCTCACTTCAAACCCAGCCTCCCTCAGTGGCTGCATAATCCCGAGCAAGTTGCTTAACCTCTGCTTGCCTCAGTTTCCTCAGCTGTAACATGGGATAATAACAGCACTTACCTCAAAGGATTATTATGAGGATCCAATGAACTAATATTTGTAAAAAGCACTTAGCACAGTGCCTGGCACACAGTAGGTGCTCTATAAATGCTTACCCCCCTTCCCATGATATGGCAATGATAACACTGATGATGTCATCTAGGCTCTCCCCCCAAAGGGGAGCAGGAATTTCTCCAATTGTGGAAGCATATTAATAAAAAAAAATCTCCGTTTTTAGCTTAACCGAAAAATATCACAGAATAAATCTCTAGGCTAAATGAACAAAGAATTCTTTTGCAATCTTTCCTTTCAAAGGAGTGGGTACAACAAAAACTGAGGAACTTCTTAGGGAAATGCATTTAGGATGCAGATCAGACTTAAGTCAAAAGGAGAGAAGATTTTGCTTCCCGCCACCCCTGAGGTGAAGGCCCACTCTATTCCCTTGCCAAAGTCTTTGAGCATTCATCAATGGGAGGAGAACCTTTCAATCCTTGAGGGAAGGGATACAAGGATGAAGAGAACAGGGACTAATTTGTTAACTATTCCAAAATGGCAACCACAGACTATATTGCACCATATTACAACATTTTCCTTGTTCAAGATTCCTATAAATGTTACCTCAAATCCTCTTGGGGCACAGACATGTCAGAGGACATGGAATAACTGTACTAGTTTCAACATCTCTTTCTGTCCCAGTCAGAAATGGTTTGGATATTAGATCAATCTTATGTCGAATTAAATTGTTTTGGGCATAGTTATACCTAAAATGTAGAGTACCCGATTAATTTTATTTTACTTTGACACGATGTACATTATGCATCAGGTATGGGAAAGCTATTTATTTTCTATACACAAAAGTAATACTTAAAACGTATTGCCTACAATTCAATACTGACATAAAATCTGCTAAGTATAACTTGATAACACAACTACTGGTGCCCTATCTTTGGAGTTCACTATTTAAAACATCATAAAATATTATCCCAGATACAAGGTACAACTAAATCCATTGAAAAAAAATAAGCTACTTCAGAGTAGGGGTTGTTTTATTCTTGTGTATTTTTATCCTTAGCATCGAGAATAATATCTGGCACAGAACTGTTGCGTAATAAATTCTTGGAGATTGAAGGATGAATGAATGGATGGGATCTCTGACATGGTAAAATCCTTTGTGATTTAGTGCAAGAGAACCCTAAGGCTTAGGATGCTGACTCAATACCCCTCTTCCACCAGTCATCAGGAGCCAACTATAAGAGCATAAGCGAACTCAAAGGCTGGTGTAGGGCCCAACCTTCTGGTAGAGTACCCCATCTTGCGATGATTCCACAAAAGCCCCTAGTACCCTACATCACAGATGAATGGGGCTGGCACAGAGTCTAACCAGACACAGTTCAGAAAGAAGGGAGGAAGAGGAGGAATCAGGCAGCTCTCGTGACCAATCTGATCCTAGGATGCAGTGACCCTGTATGAACATATCTCAACCTCCCACTCGAGAACCAGAACACACTGATTTTGTCCAATTACATGACGAAAAGAAGAGGGGAAAGAGGAAATGGGTGGCTCACCAGTGTAGGTGGCTGCACTGGGCCTGGAGGAAAAGGGACTGAATCCTATCTGGGGCCAATCCTGTCTGCCCAGACCTGTGCTGGTGAACCAACTATAAGAATGCTGACACAGCCTTTCCTCAGAGCACTGGGGAGCTGTGCACCATCAAGGGAGTGTGCCCATGGGTCCACAAAGTGAGTGATGGTAGAAGAAACAAATGTCTGAAAACATTTTTATTAATATCTTTTTGTTTATATATTTATTAATACATCAACAAGAATATATCCTATTCCTGCTATTTGCCATGCACTGGACAAGGTACTGGGCTTATATTACTGGCCCTATACCTACAAGTAGGCTCTCACTTACAAAAAAAAAGAGAAGCAGCTATACAAACATAACCAGGGCAGGGACAGTATCGGACAGTCCATATCACATTCTTTTCCACCTGAACCCAATCTTGCTGCTGATCTCCACCATCAAAATTGGCTGTTATAATTACCATCATGTAGGCCATGATGTAATATGCAGTCTGGATTCTATGATGGGAAGCCCATGGCCCTGAACAGGGCTTCTTCACACTAACCCACATTCTAGCTGCATTAAGAGGGTGAAATTATATGCCATTCAACCCAGTCATCGATGTGGAAATTACTCTAGAGGTATATGGTTTCAGAGGGAAGAAAAGGAATCAGAGGATGGTTAACCACTTATCAAAGATGGTGTTTGTGGTAGTGCTGGTGGGGATGGGGTGGGGGATGGATTCCTCTTCAAGTTCAGTTTCTGGGTCCCTTCAGACTCTGTGATTCTATAAAGCAAAGGTTCAGGTCTACACTCTGGCACAGACTAATCCCATAAATCTTGCATCTCACCTTGAGTCACCATGGGAACTATAGTTCCAAGTAGCAGGAGAACTCCCTCTATTTATGCAGAGAGTGACTGGTCCTTAATTTATAGGTGGTGTAGCAGGTAGAACACTGGACTTGAAATCAGCCAGTTCTGAGTTTAAATCATGCCTCAGACTCTTCTAGTTGGGTGAGCCATTAACCTCTGTGTGCCTCAGTTTCCTCATCTATAAAATGGAGTTCTACCTCCAGAGTAAAGATCAAATGATATATAACTGTATTTGCAAAGTAATTTTCAAGCCGTTAATTACTACATGGATTCCAGCTCTTATTGTAATCTTAGAGAGTAGCCTGAGGCTCTGAGATTCTGTGACATATATGATCATAAAGCTAGGATATATCTGAGCTAGGACCTGAACCCAGGCCTTCCTATATCCTGGTCTAGCCACATCTTTTCAGGCCTTCCTCACAAATATGAAGGGAGTCTTGTTTTGTGTTTTTGTGCTGTTGTCAGGTTTCTGGAAGCTCAGACACAAGCTTTATTTATTTACCACATTCACTGTCCATAAAAACTAGATGCTAAACCAGTTTCTAAGGCAAGTTAAATTGCAACAGCTGTGCAGAAAGAAGTTGCTCTGACTATTTGGAAACTAGACCCAATCGTTTCCTTCCTTCCTTCTGTTTTCTGAGGCAAGCTGGCATATGTTCTGAAACATGTCAAGATGGCGGAGACAGTTTCCAAGAGGCTGCTGCAAGCAGAGCAAGAGATGGCCTTGGGAGAGGAAGGCTCCGTTTCCCAAAGACAGCACTTCCTGTTACACACAATGAGCAAAGGAGGAGTGAGTATCCACAATCCTTGGAGCTTTACAAGGCCAGATGGCAATTCCAGACTTGTTCCAGGCATCCAGGCCATTGAAATGGGAAGGAAGAAAAAGCAATTTCAGCACAGAGCAACTGGACTGAAGCAAAGTGGTGCATGCAGAAGACCAAAGATTTGGAACTAAAAGGGATAAGAAAAGACAACTAGTCCAGTTCCTTCTTTCACCCTCTTTTTCACAGATAAGAAACTCTAAGAACCAGGGCCCATGTGTATTGTGGGTAACTGTCTTGCCCTTGGTTATCTAGTAAGTAGCAGAACTGAGATTCAAACCCAGATCTTCTGATTTCAAATCCAACATTTTTTTCCTTACTTACCCAATCTAAATTTCAATTTTTAAAAATTTCATGTAGGTTATAAGAACAAAAAATATAATAACAAAATTTATACACATACACAATAAAACAAAGCCTTTAGGATTGAGCCTTATTTGTGTGCCTGCTGAAGTCCATTAGCTCCATGTCTGTAAACAGAGGACTGAATACTCCTTACATGAACAAACATCTCCCACATTGCTGTCTCTCCAAAAAATCTCTTCTGGCTTCCATGGGCTCTCAAGAATAAGATGTCAGACCTCTGTCACTGCTGGTTTACTACTCTGAGCACATCAGATCCACTCTCCCCTTTTCCACAATGGACTGAATGGAAACAGAGCAGGTTGGGCTTGATAAGCAACACTCCACTCTGTTCTTTTCTTGCTCTCTTATACTAATGTTTATTGTCTTGAAGACACTTTCATAGAAAGACTAAGACTAGAACCCCAGAAACCCTGGTTATTCTCCAGCCAACAGCAGCAGCATCCAGTAAGAGTGGCAGAAACTTTGAGCAAGGAACTAAGCCAAATACTGGAAAAGAAATAAGCAAACAGCCAGCCCTTGGCCCCAGAATAAACTTTTTTTTCTAAGTTGGTAGGAAAAATATTGGTGAGTTTTACAATAATAACAACTCTCACATACACAGTATTTAACATGGATTAGATTATCTGATCTTCACAACAATCATCTATCAAAAAGGCAGTCAACAGTCATTTTATAGATGAGGAAACTGAGGTTTAGACAGTTTCACAGATTTCCAGACCTTGCGACCAGGACATGGGTACCAAGAGCTTTAACTAGGGGAGACTAATAATGTAGTAGCAGTTCTTCCTCTTTCTTCCTTTCTTTCTTCCTCTCTCTCTCTCTCTCTCTCTCTCTCTCTCTCTCTCTCTCTCTCTCTCTCCCTCTCCCTCTCCCTCTCCCTCTCCCTCTCCCTCTCCCTCTCCCTCTCCCTCTCTTTCTTTTCTTTCTCTCCTTCTCTCTTTCTTTCTTTTTTGTAGCAGTCCTTTCATGGATAGGAGGGTCATGGGTATATTAATGGCAGGACAGGGTGTAGTCTGACCTTTACCTCTATGGGAGTTTGGGGTGCCATGTCACAAGAGACAGCTTCGAGAATGAGACCCTGGTACTGATGTTTAGGGATAAAGAGGTTAGCCACTTTGGAGAAAAAGAATGCTTCCCTCATTTTTATTCATTACTAGCTATAACAGTGTAGAAACCTCAGGTCTTCAAACTCTCTAGCGGTCTTTTCACTATAGGAGTGCAATAGCAAGCAAAGTGGGAAATTTCACTGTTTTTTCTTTTGGAGTACTTCTCAGCACTAAGGCAATCAAGTGCCTTTGATTGAGGCTTGCCTTTGATTGAATCAAGAGTCTTTGATGACCTGCTTAAGTCACAAGAAAGCTAAAATTTTAGTCACATGGTTGTGACACTCTCTAACCTTGAAGAAGTGTATATATACTCTGAGGTTAGCATTTTGATTTGGGGCTCACTCACTGGAAGAGTGTTTGTGTGATTTGGCCAGACAAGAATCTGGGTAGATATATATGTATGTGTGTGTGTGTGTATATATATATATATATATATACCATATATATATATATATATATATATATGGTATACTATCCAAATTCTTAAAGGAGAAGCTAAGTGAGTTATAGTAAGAAATAGACAGCAAAACTGTACTAGCGAGGGACCTCAAATGTTCCTTCTTTGAACCTGATAAATCAAACCAAGAAATAAACAAGAAAGAAAGGATTGGTAAATAGAATATTAGAAAAGTTACATATGATGGACTTTTGGAAGGAAACAGAAAGGAATATACATTTTACTCAGCAGCATCTAGCACCTATACAAAAATTGACCAAGTATTATGTCATAAAACCCTCAAAATCAAATGTATAAAGGCAGAAATGTTAAATGTATTCTTTTCAGACCACAATTCAATACAAATTGCATTCAACAAATAGCAGTGTAAAGAGATATTATAAATTAAATGGAAGTTAAATAATCCAAGTCTAAGAAATAATTGTATGAATTCCACTTGTTCATAATTTATATTCTTTGTAATATATTGTTGTAATCTTTTAGCTCACATTTTATTTAGGATTTTTGCACCCATATTCACTAATGAAATTGGTCTATATTTTCTTTCTTTGTTTTTACCTTTCCCAGTTTAGTTATCAGTATCATATGTGGTTTATAAAAGGAGTTTGGTAGGACCCTGTCATTGCCCATCATTCCAAGTAAGTTATTTAATATAGGAATTAGTTTGCCTTTAAATATTTAAAAATATTCACTTGCAAATCCATCTGCTCTTGTGCTTTATTCTTAGGAGTCTCAATTATGGCCTGTTTACTTTCTTTGTCTAAAGTAGGTCTATTTAGATATTCTATTTACTCTTCTACTAATCTGGACAGTTTGCATTTTTATAATATTTTTCCATTTCATTCAAGTTATTAAGTTTATTGGCATATAATTGGGCAGAATAACTCTTTATAATTGCTTTGATTTCATCTTTTTTGATGGTATATTTACCCTTTTCATCTTTGATACTAGTAATTTGGTTTTCTTCTCTCTTTCTAAAAATCACATTAACTAATGTTTTTATAAATTTTATTTCATTGAATTTTTTTGGTGTTACCAACTCCTAGTCTTATTTGTTAATTCAATGGTCTTCTTAAACTCCATTTTATTAATTACAATTTTATTTATTCATTTATTTATTTTTTGGATTTCCAATTTGGTGTTTAATTGGGGATTTTTAAATTTATTCTTTTTCTAGTTTTTCTTTTAACTGCATACTCAGTTCATTGTTCCGTTCTTTCTCTTTTTTTTAAAACTGATATAACAATATCCCCTCTAAGGGCCCCTCCTTTTTCTTCTATTGAACTACTGAGCTAATGAATAAATATAGGAGTTAGTTTTATGAAAAAAAGATAGATAAGCCATTGGTTCATCTGATTAAAAAGAAAGAAGAAAACCAAATATCCAATATCAAAAAATAAAAGGGTGAACTCACCACCAAAGAAGAACAAATTAAAGCAATCATTAGGAAATAGTTTTCCCAATTATATGGCAACAAACATGACAATACGAATGAAATTGATGAATATTTGCAAAACATAAATTACACAAATTAACAGCTCAGGAAATAGAGTATCTAAATAATCTCATCTTGGAAAAAGACATTGAGCAAACCATTTATGAATTCTCTAAGCAAAAATCCCCATGGCCAGATGGGTTCACAAGTGAATTCAACCAAACATTTAAAGAACAATTAATTCCAAAACTATATAAATTATTTGGTAAAATATGCAAAGGAGTCCTACCAAAATCCTTTTATGACACAAATATGGTGCTGATACCTAAACAAAGAAGAGCTAAAACAGAGGAAGAAATCAAATCCTTAGTGAATACTGATGCAAAAATTTTGAACAAGAGCAAAGATGGCAGCTGGAAAGCAGGGACTCTCCCCCAGGTCCCACCAAACACCTGTAAAAAATGGCTCTGAACAGATTCTAGAGCTGTGGAATCCACAAAATAGCAGAGGGAAACAGGGTTCCAGCCCAGGAAAGTGTGGATGGTCGCTGGGAAGGGTCTATTCCATGGAGCCCAGCATGAGCCGCACCAGGACCAACCAGACTGGGAGCTGGGTGAAACAGGCAGTAGGGCCCCGAATCATTGAGCTGTGACAGTTACCAGACTTGTCAATCCACAAACGCCAAAGACAACAAAGAAGGTTATTGGGAAAACTTCCCTATGGGAGTGAAAGGAGTGCTCAGTTGACCCTAGCCCCTGGGGCATGGAAGTGCTGCAGCTCTGGGGCTGCTTCCAGAGCTCCAGCTGTGGTTGCCCCAAGCCCAACCTGTGGGAGGAATTAAGCAGCAGATCAGAGCAGGAGTGCAGAGCCTGCCTGGATCTGGGTCAAGGCCCAGGTTGGCGGTCCTTGGGGGAGGAGGAGCTCTGCTATGGCACAGTTTGCTGTGTAGAAGTAGTTCTGAAAATAGTAGCACAGTCCCTAAAGCTTGGGACAAAGTACTCTCTACTCTACAAGCAGTCATACACTGACAAAAAGCTCAAGAGTCAAGTAGTTGGCTGGGAACATGAACGGACAGTGAAAATGGACTCAGATTCAGTCTCAGACTTTGGAATCTTTTTTAGTGACAAAGATGATCAAAACATACAGCCAGAAGAAGTCAACAAAGTCAAAGAGCCTACATCAAAAGCCTCCAAAACATATGAATTGGTCTCAGGCCATGGAAGAGCTCAAAAAGGTTTTGGAAAAGCAAGTAAGAGAACTAGAGGAAAGATTGGAAAGAGAAATGAGAGTGACACAAGAAAATCATGAAAAACAAATCGATGACTTGCTGAAGGAGACCCAAAAAAATACTGAAGAAAATAACACCTTTAAAAATAGACTAACTCAAATGGCAAAAGAGCTCCAAAAAGCCAATGTGGAGAAGAATGCCTTGAAAGGCAGAATTAGCCAAGTGGAAAAGGAGGCCCAAGAGACCACTGATGAAAAAACTACCTTAAAAATTAGATTGGAGCAAGTGGAAGCTAGTGACTTTATGAGAAATCAAGATATTATAAAACAGAACCAAAGGAATGAAAATACGGAAGACAATGTGAAATATCTCACTGGAAAAACCACTGACCTGGAAAATAGATCCAGGAGAGATAATTTAAAAATTATTGGACTACCTGAAAGCCATGATCAAAAAAAGAGCCTAGACATCATCTTTCAAGAAATTATCAAGGAAAATTCCCCTGATATTCTATAACCAGAGGGTAAAATAGAAATTGAAAGAATCCACCGATCACCTCCTCAAAAAGATCCCAAAAAGAAAACTCCCAGGAATATTGTCACCAAATTCCAGAATTCAAAGGTCAAGGATAAAATACTGCAAGCAGCCAGAGAGAAAAAATTTGAGTATTGTGGAAACACAAGTAGGATAACACAAGATCAAGCAGCTTCCACATTAAGTGATCAAAGGGCTTGGAAAATGATATTCCAGAGGTCAAAGGAGTGTTCCAACAATCTGGCTAGCAGCTGTTGTGTGGGTGAAAGACCAACACAAGCCCAACAACAAGAACACTACCGGCACACTGCAAAAGCACATGTTCTTTTGATCTGCTTTAGTAAGGAAAGCAACGTTAAGGGGTTGACAAGCTTACTTTCATTCAGCATACAAATATGATTCATTTAGTTCAGGGGAAAAAACCAGCACCCTGAACTTCAGAGCAAAATACAAACAAAGAACAAACATCAACAGACAGACCTTGTCTGATTCAAATCCCAATACATAATTACCAGAGTTTAACAAAGTGCCAGCATCCAGGTTTACAAGCTGGAGGGCTCTTAACTACAGCTGCCCGGAGTCTCCACATTAGCTCCACTGCAGGTGAAAGCCCTAAACAAATTACAAACATCGACAGACAGACTGAATACAGATTCATAGTTACCAACATCTAGGTTCATCCTGGGAGCTCATAATGAGGGCTGGCCCAGAGTCACTCATGCCACCACTGTTGTGGGTAAGAGCTCCCAAGAAGAGAAAGCCAACCCCTGGTTTTATATCTTTTTCAGGGTCAGGGGTGTGTCACACATGCGACTCACCCACATGGCCTACAATCACCACAGCAACTCACCCATGTGACCTAGAATCGTCACAAAGAGTACACTTAAACCCACGTGGTCTAAAAGCCTCTGCTGTCCCAGACATGTCACTCAAACTCATGTGTAAACTAGGCCCTCCCCTGAGGCAAGGAGGCACCAAGGACACCCAAATCTAATTAAGGAAACAAATGTCAAACTCTTCAAGGGCACTTGGTTGAACTAAGTGCCAAGAGATCATTTTGCTCACCAACACAAGGAGTTAGGACTAAAACCAAGAATCACCTACCCAGCAAAACTAAGTATCATGCTCCAAGGCAAAATATAGACTTTCAATAAAATAGAGGACTTTCAAGCTTTCTCAGGGAAAAGACCAGAGCTGAATAGGAAATTTGACTTTCAAACACAAGAATCAAGAGAAGCATGAAAAGGTAAACAAGAAAGAGAATTCATAAGGGACTTACTAAAGTGGAACTATTTTGCTTACATTCCTACATGGAAAGATGATGTGTGTAATTCACAAGACCTTTCTCAGTATTAGGGTAGTTGAAAGGAATATACATACATACATACATACATACATACATACATACATACATACATATATATATATATATACCCACACATATACACTAAGGGCACAGGGTGAGTTCAACATGAAGGGATGATATCTAAAAATCTAATATAAATTTAAGGGATGAGAGAGCAATATATAGAGAGAGGGAGAAAGGGAGAGATAGAATGGGGTAAATTATCTTACATAAAAGTGGCAAGAAAAAGCAGTTCATTGGAAGGGAAGAGGGGACAGGTGAGGGGGAATGAGTGAATCTCACTCTCATTGAATTTGACTAGAGGAGGGAACAATATACACACTCAATTGGGTATCTTACCTCACAGGAAAGTAGGGGGAAGGGGATTAGAAAGGGGGGACGATAGAAGGGAGGGTAGATAGGGGGAAGAAGTAATCAAAAGCAAACACTTTTGAAAAGGGACAGGGTCAAGGGAGAAAACTGAATAAAGGGAGACAGCATAGGATAGAGGGAAATATCGTTAGTCTTTCACAACATGACTATTTATGGGAGTGTTTTGCATGATGATACATGTGTGGCCTATGTTGAATTGCTTGTCCTCTTAGGGGGAGTGGTGGGGAGGGAAGAAGGGAGACAATTTGGAACTCAAAATTTTAAAAGCAGACGCTCAAAAAAAAGTTGTTTTTGTATGCAACTGGGAAATAAGATATATAGGCAATGTGGCATAGAAATCTATCTTGCCTTACAAGAAAGTAAGGGGAAAAGGGATGGGAGGGAGGGGGAGTGGGGTGACAGAAGGGAGGGCTGAGTGGGGAATGAGGCAATCTGAATATATGCCATCTTGGAGTGCGAGGGAGGGTAGAAATGGGGATAAAATTTGTAACTCAAAATCTTGTGGAAATAAATGCTGAAAACTAAATATATTAAATAATAAAGTATGGAATTAAAAAAAAGATATTTGCAACAACCATAAAATTTTGAACAAAATACTAGAAAGGTGATTACAGCAACATATCACAAGTATTAATACACTATGACCAGATGAGATTTATACCAGGAATGCAGGGTTGGTTCAATATTAGGAAAACTATCAACATAGTTGACCATATCAATAATAAAACTCATAGAAATCATATGGTTATCTCAATAGATTGTGAAATTGCTTTTGACAAAATATAGCACCGATTCTTATTAAAAACAATAGAGAGCATAGGAATAAAGGGAGTGTTCCTTAAAATAATAAGCAAAATCTAAAACCATTAGGAAGCATAATCTGTAATGAGGATAAGCTAGAAGTCTTCCCACTAAGATCAGGGATGAAGCAAGGATGCCCATTATCACCACTACTATTCAAAATAGTACTAGAAATGTTAGCTAGGGTAATAAGAGAAAAAAATAAATTTTAGGAATTAGAGTAAGCAATAAGGAAACAAAACTATCACTCTTTCCAGATGATATGTTGGTATGCTTAATGAACCTTAGAGAATCAACAACAACCAAAAAAACTACTTGAAATAATTAAGACCTTTAGCAAAGTTGCTGGATATAAAATAAACCCACATAAATAATCAACAATTCTTTAAATGACCAACAAAGCCTGGCAGCAAGAGATGAGAAATTCCACTTAAAACAACTGTAAACAACATAAAATACTTGGAGTCTATCTGCCAAGACAAACCCAGGAACTATATGAACACAATTACAAGTTATGTTTTCTCACAAATAAAGTCATATCTAAACAATTGGAAAAATATCAATAGCTCATGGGTAGGCTGAGCCAGTATAATAAAAAATGATATTTTTTCCTAAACTTATTCACTTATTCAATACTATACCAATCAAACTACCAAAAATATTTTATAGAACTAGAAAAAAGATTCCGACAATATTCATCTGCAAGAACAAATGGTCAAAAATATCAAGGGAATTAATAAAAAAAAAGGAAGGTGGCATAGCAATACTAGATCTCAAACTATATTATAAGGTTGTAATCATCATCTCATACTGGCTAAGGAATAAAATGGTGGGTCAGTAGAATAGATTAGGTATACAAGACAAAGTAGTCATTGACCACAGTAACCTAGTATTTGATATACCCAAAGTCCCTAGCTTTTGGGATAAGAACTCACTATGTGACAAAAATTGCTGGGAAAACTGGAAAACCACAGGATACAAAGTAGGTATAGTCCAACTTCCTACACTACATACTAAAATAAGGTTGACATGGGTGCATGATTTAGACATAAAGGGTGAACCCATAAGCAAATTAGAAAAGCAAGGAATAGTCTGTCAGATTCATGGAGAAGGGAAGATTCATGACCAAACAAGAGATAGAGAGCATTAAATAAGCATCTGTGGCTTTTGTCCTGTAAGTGAGTTGTTCTCCCATCCTCCCACACAGTTCTATCATGTGAGCATTCAGAAGATGTATTACACTTATAGGTTATCCAGACAACAATATGATGATGATGATGTACTAGGGGGCTATCTCTTTGGAGCACTGCCCAGAAACAAGAAGGTCCAGATTGGCTTCATTTCAATTGCTCCCCCCTTTGCAAACACCATAACAGAAGTTTTAGAAATTGCTATGAAAATAAGAGGCATGGAGAACAGAAGAGTTGATGGTGGGTGGTGCAGACATGTTCTTCAGAATTTCAAGGGAAGCTCTAGAAAAGAGGGATGAGATCTTTACTACTGGATTTCTGGAAACTAAAATGTTAAACATCACATAATTTTTACAGAGATATAGACTGAATCTTCAAATAAGAAAACAAAACACAACCATATTTCCCAACATGTAGAACTATTCTAAAGGGAAATGAGCTGCCTGAGTCCAGGCACAAGCGATGTTTTCAAGTAAAGAATCAATGACCACTGTGGAAGCACGTTGTAAAGTAAACTTCCCTTCACATAGACGTTCGGCTGGATGGCCTTTGAAGTCACTCTGAAAAACTTTAGGATTCTGCGATTATTTCTCTCAAGAAACCAGGATATCATGTTACTGTATACCTAATAAGTCTTTGTGTCCTAATAAGTGTCTGTGATTTGAACTCATCTTCTTGACTCCAGGCCCAGAGCTCTATACACTGTGCCTCCTACCTGCCATTCTAAAATGAAAATTTTATGGAATTTCAAAAACTTCCTACTGTCTATATAGCAAGGCCATATTTACATTCACAACAGCTTGCTCCAAGGACTATAACTAATTCTATAACCATGACTATTACTCTCTTTCAAAATGAGCCTTCAGAGAATGCTGTAGTGATCTATGTCCACCAATTTCCCATGCTTCAAAATTCGGTGCTGGGGCTAATAAAAGTGAAGTGATTCACCTAGGATCACACAGCTACAAAATATCTGAAATGGAATTTGAATTCAGTTCTTCCTGATGCCGAGGGCAGCATTCTATTCATTATGCCAAATTAAATCTCTATATAAACTATTTGAGCATTGGCTCTTTTATCTCTGAAGTGAAGCAATTGGATTAGATGAGCCCAAACATCCCTTCCCAGCTCTGCATCCTATAACCATAACAATGGCCCCTGATGCTATTCCAATCCATCCTTGATGCCACTGCCAAGAAAGCTTCACGATGTTCCACTCTGATCACGCCACTCCTCTACTAAAAAACAAACTGATAATAAAAAAGCCCTCATTGATTTAATATCAATTGTGCAATGGAGCATAATTTGCTCCTTGCTCTGGCATTCAAGTGTCTCCACAATCTGTCTCCCACCTATATATCTGGATCCATCTCACAACGTTTCTCCTTCCATAATTCTCCATTTCTGCTAATCTGTACTCATCCATCCAACCATTCCCATTCTGTCTTTTCACCTCATATTTACTTTGTATATATCTACAGAAGTACACATTTGTCTTCATTAATAAAATACAAGCTCTTTGAAGGCAGCAATTTTATCTTTTTATTTACAGCACTTAGGATAGTGCCTGAGACATCAGAGACTATTAATAAATGCTTGTCACTTGATTCATTTATCCATTTCTGTGCTTCTTCTCAGCTCATCTCTTATAACTAGAATGACTCTCCTTTATCTTTCTAAGTTAAAGTCCTTTTCTATCTTCAAAGCTCATCTTGGATGACATATCCACCATCCAGGTTTCCCCAATGCTCCCGAGTGAAAGCAAAGAGTTGCTCCCTCCACCATTTCCTTATATTCCTTGCCTATCCTTTGGCTCATATTTATATAGTATTGTAAGATACGCAAAATGTTTTCCCCATTACCAACCTTATGGGGCAGATGGCATAATTTATTATTACTCAAATTTTATAGATTAAGAAACTGAAGCTCTGAAAAGTTGTGACTTGTTCATAGAAGACTCAATCCCATTTGTGGACTCCTTCTTCATCAGGATGTAAGACAGAAGCTACATAACACCAATGCCTTGCACCTAATAGGTACAACCTAAGAAATATATGTGCACTGGAAATGAAAAAAAAAGGATAATGAAGCAAAGGATAATGAATTTTGTGGAAAATAAAGTCATGTTATAAGTCTGATTGTCCATGACCGTTCTTATTTTGTTCATTCTAGAAAAGAGAACTACACATCTAACAATGTCATGGAATTTCTTTATGACGATGTAAGTCATTGAATGTTGATCCACTTGTAGGGGAGATTCTTTATGACATTTTCACAGAAAGTAAAAGGATGATCTTTGGAAGAGATCAAACTTGTCAACATTTGGTACAAACTCTAACAGGGCGCAGAATAGAATCAACTGAAGTTGCAGTATTTATATCTTAAAGTCTAACCTGCACACAGTTCTGAAGTAGAAACCTAAAAGAATCAAATTTCTATCTATCATCTCTAATTCATCTCTCATATTATTGTTATTCAGTCATTTCCGTCATGTCCAACTCTCTATGACCCCATTTGGGGTTTTCTTGGCAAAGATATTGGAGTGATTTGTCATTTCCTTCCGCAGGTCATTTTATAGATGAAGAAGCTGAGGCAAATAGGTGACTTGCCCAGAGTAACACAGCCCGTAAATGCCTGAAGCCAGATTTGAACTCAAGGAGATGTGTCTCAGGCTCAGCACTCTATCTACTATGCCACCAGATGCCTCTCTATCATATATTTATGATTTATCTATCTAGATCTATTTCTCATATTTTTTATCTATAGAGAATCTATTCATATAACCTCTATCAAGTGTTTATCATGTGCCTATCATCTATCTATTATCTATCTATATGTCTCATCTTTTTTCTGAACATCATTTTTTTCAATATTGTGTTTTGCCAAATCTGCCTTGTACTCAGAGGCACTCTCATTGTGGAATCAGAGGAACTGGGGCTAAATCTCAGCTCTGCCATTTATCATCCACACAACTTGGGGAAGTCACTTCATCTCTACAGATGCTCAGATGTTCTCTTCTCCATACAACAAAAGGGTTCAAGTCGATGGTCTATAAAGTCCCTGCCAGTTCTGAATAACAACCGACTCTGGCCTGGCAGTGGAACCTTTCATTTTGACTCCAGAGAGGTCAATACAACTTTTATTGAATCTGCTCAATAATTGTAATGTTCTCGGATGAATTCTATTGTTTTATTCTGACAATAATACTAGAGGAAAAACCTCATGTAGTAACTAACTCTTGTCAATTCTTTCTTGGTTATATAACATTTACTCTCTATGTCACAGGAGGCAGGTGGATACTTTTCCTCAAATAGAATTACACCCTTTTCCAAAATTCATTTTTTTTCTTCTTTCTACTTGAAAAATCATTATTCCTTGGAACTCTAAATAAATAGCTTAAAGTCTTGTTCTGAGTGAGCAAAAGATTTTATAATGAAAGGAAAGGTCAGAATTCCCATTCTTTTTACTGACTAACCATAAGCACTGGGATGTGTGTGTGTGCATGTGTGTAGTGGGGGATCAAAACATGGGTACTGGGAAAATATAAGCTTTGGTGAAACAAAGGTCTAAGTCACTATTTTCCAGTGGCCAAAGGGACACACTGAGATTCAAGAATGAGGGCACAATTTTCCTAGAAATTCACATTTCTTATAACAATTAATAAGAAAAGGATTGAGTTGTTCCTTGTTAATTTTCTTTCTGTTGTCCAACATTTAATTGTCTATCCTTTGACCTGGTCATACTCTATCTGGGATATTGCATTCATCTCTGAGCACTGTATTTGTCCTACACCTATGTACGTGAGAATGTGAGAATGTCCAGAGGAGGGTAAACTGTTATTCAACCATTTTCCAGTCATGCGTAATCTTCCTGACCCCATTTGGGGTTTTCATTGTAAAGGTATTGGAATAATTTGTCATTTCCTTCTGCAGCTCATTTTACAGATGAGTAAACTGAGGCAAACAGGGTGAAGTGACTTGCCCAGTGTCACACAGCTAGTAAGTGTCTGAGGCCAGATTTCAACTTAGGAAGATGAATCTTTCTGACCCCAGGCCCAGAGTTCTAGCTACTGCACCACCTAATTGGCCCCTGAGGAGGGTAACAGGATGATAAAAGAGCCTGGGTTCATAATAAATGAGGAGCCATCAAAGAACATGGGGATGCTTAGCTTGGAGAAGAGAACACTTAGGGGGAATATTATAGCCATTTTCTAGCCCTTGAAGGGGTTTCATGTGGAAGAGGTAGGAGATTTACTTTGCTTAGTCCTGGAGATCAGAACTAGAAACAACTAATGGTCATCACAAAGCAATGATGAAATGCTTGTAAAGAAAGGTTTTCTCCCCCTCAAAGCCATCCAAAAGTATTCGTGAAGGTCTTCCAGCCAAGCCTTGATGAGCAGCCGTGGAGGGCATTTTTATTCACAAACGACTTGAGCTAGATGGCTACTAAGGAAGGGCCCATCCAATCCTGAGAATCGATGATTCTTTGACAAGGTTTCCACATTGTGTCAATGTGATATAAAGTTCATTGGTCAGATGTAGGCATGTTTTAAAATACTGGAATGCTGAAACATATTAAAAGTTCTAAATCCAATCTAACATCACCCACCAATCGCCAGCTAGAGGTTGTTTTGTTTTTTTTTAACAGACAAATGCAAGTTTAATTTATAAAGGAAAAAAAACCATCTGAAAATGAAAAGGTAATTGTAATTGAATCTATATAAATCAAGTTCTGCAATCTCCTGGGAAGCATTTAACTTGGCATCATTTTGTGGATTCTTTATCATATAATTATGCATTATGTAAAGTAATTTTGCAAATTCACAAAAGCTTCCCATCCAGGGAGACATACAATGGAACAGAGAATGGGAGTTCCCACGCTAAGGTCTTGTATTCTTGCAATGTCTTCAGAGAAGACTGCAGGTTTACCTGATCTACCCCCACCCACAAGGGCAAGTTTCACTGATTTCATCCCTTCCCCCTCCAGGGCAAAGTGCACAGCCAGTGGTTTGACCAGGAATCCAGGATCTTGAGGATCACACTCATAGCCTCTTCATTAGCTCCCCTTCTAGGTTGGCCCAGCACTCAAACAGTACAAAGGAATAGTTTTTTTTTTCCCTTTAATGATGAAGAAAACAAGGAAATTGAGAATACTTATAGAAAAAAATCATCCATGTGTATCACATCCTGTAGAGCTAGTCAATGGGTTGGTTACTTAGCTCAACTGCTTCCCCCCTTCTTTCTTGCTCCTTTTTAAAAGGGATTGGCCTGGATAAAGGGGGGGAGAGGGATACATTTGACAAGGCAAGCACAATTTTAAAACCAAATCAACAACATTAAAAAAAGTAAAAACTAAAGTGATACTAATAGTAATTAACCACAATAGAAAAAGACAAGTTGCACTAAATAGGAAGCCATTTTCACGATCGTTTTCAGACCACAGGATCACAGCAATAGACATGCTTTTCTGTTATCCGTCATTATAGCCACTATTTTCAAATACTTTGGCTAATAATTAAGGAATACGTACATACATGTATGTATGTATGCATGTATGTACATATATACCCATCTTTCCATACATTTATATATAAAATCAATCCATTAATATACAGTCATATGAGAGGAAGTCACTAGACGCTGGTAGGATCAGGAGAAGCTCCAATGAGAGCATGCTGGTGAACTGTTTGCTAATTTCCAAATGCAGTGTGTCAGTCGTCACTGCTGTTGCTGTAATAGCTACATACTTTTCCGAAAACCTTTTCCAATGTTTTTGGGTGCATTGACGATGCCAGCTCAACACATCTGGAATCTGGGAAACAGTACAAAACCTCATGCAGATGCATGGATCTAACTTTAAACAAACATTTTTTTTTTGGTCCAGGGTCTTCGGGAACACTTTTTGCCCCAGTTTCTAATACATTTGTTCCCTGAGCAAGTCTTGTGCTTTCCATGGTCTGTGCCCTTCTTTTCATTCTGCTCCCTATGTGGAAGGACCCCTCTTCTGTCTCTGCCTACAGAAATCATCCCTGACCTTCGAAGCTGAGTTGAAAGGCTGCCTCCTCTAGGAAACATCCCTTGATGTTCTTTGTCCTGCTCCCCAGGCAGACATGCCCTCCATTCCTCCAGACTCCTTTAACTTTTTGTTGCTACCCCTTGTGTTCTTGTACTCTATTTTTGTGTTTCTCATCTGTCCCACTAGACTCAAAGAACCACAGATTTAAAGCTGGAAGAGAGATGATTCTGTGATTCTATGAATCTAAATGAAAAGTTCCTTGAGGACAGGACCAGGGTAGTATTTAGCTTTGCGTTTGTTCCAGAAGCCATCGGGGCCACCTTGCATGTAGTATTTGCTCACCAAATTTACATCGAACTGAATGTTCTAGTTTGAGAAACAAAACAACTTAAAAACAAACAAACAAACCTGGGGAGTCCTGCTTGGTAGCAGTTGTTATTTGAACATGGAAAATATACATCTTCTGGATCAATGCAATTTTGAAATATGGCTCTGTAACTGGCTCATGTTAAGGATGGGGGAATGACTTTGAATTCATGTTCAGTAACTACTGTGATGTTTCATCAGGCTCAAAGTACAGTTCCAAATGTTCGAAGAATTTGCTTCTTTAAGTTCTGTCAACTGAACAACCTGGTGTTGGAAACAGGGACCAGATATACAGAAGAAGTTGTCAAACATGCCTTAACTATTCATGAGGAAGGCGGTGTAAGCTAGATGAATTAAAATCCCACAGCTGTGGCTGTTTGCCCCTGGAAATGAGACACATCAGAGAGAGACTAGGAGGTAAGCAAGCAGTGGGATCATGGGATTTTAGAGTCATAAATCTGAAGGTGGCAGGGACCTTAGAGGTCCCCTCATTTTATAAATGAGGACAAGGGGCCCAGAGATGCTAAGTAACTTGCTAAATGTCACCAGGTAGTGTCATAGGCTGTCATCGAATCCAGGTCTTTTGGACTCTGGCTATGCTGCTCTATGTACTACTCCAGGGTCATGGAGAATCCCTCACCACTGGCAGTTTTTTTTTGCCTATACAAAGTGATCTATAGTCTTACCCTCCACATTTTCCACTCTCTCTTGCTCCTCAACCCCTGGTAATCTGACTTCCAATCTCATCACTCAACTGAAACTGTTCTCTCCAAAATCATCAGTGATCTCTCCATTGCCAAATCCAATGGCTTTTTTCATTCTGCATCTTTCTTGACCCCCTCCCCCAAGCATCAAACACTGTTGACTGCATAAGCCAATGTAAGCACCCACTACCTACTCTCTCCTTTGTGTGTTTTCAAGACCTTCTTTGCATTCAATTCTTCTCCTACCTGTCTGACCACTCTTCCGTGGTCTCCTCTGCTGAATTATCAGCTACATTCCAGTGGCTAACTCTAGGTGGATATGAATGCTCTGTTCTCTGCTGTTTTCTCTTCTTTCTTTATGGTCTCCCACTGGTTAAATGGACATCCCTATGCGCATGACTCATAGTTCTATATAGACTGTCCAAGTGCCTCTTGACCTATAGTAGCTACATCAAAATCTGCCTACTAGACATTCCAGGCAGCATATCCTTTAGGTATCTCAAACACAACAACCACCTTTCTGACAAAATCTACCCTTTTCAAAATTCCCCTCTTTTTGTTTTTTGTTCTGTTTTTCTTCTCTTTTTATTTCTTTGGGCTTTCATCTCAACATCATGTAAAAAAAAAAAAACAACAAACACAGGACAGGCACACACGTGGGCACATGGGAGGTTGGAGCAGGACCCTCCTGCCAGTGCCCAGCCTCCTACCACATCTCCACCCCACACTGGCCAATTTGGGGGGGGGAGGGGCGGGGTGAAAGGCTAAAGCAGAAGACCGGGGCAATAGAAATTATAAAGATGGGTGCAAGCCTAGAGGGTGGGCATCTCTTCTACTCTGTGGCTTAGGAATGGGAACTGACTGCACAGGGGGAGGGAAAAACCCTCGGCTAAGAGGGCAGGGTAAGGAGGACAGAGGCATCTTAGGCTTCCCTGACATGCTAGACCCTTCCTACCCCAAATCGCTTCCCTTCCCCAGACCATAAAGGCTGCTTTCTGGCCAGGGAGACCTCGGCACACAGAAGAGGCCTCCCTTGCCCTTCTCCCCTCTAAGAGAGAGTGGCCTCCCTGTATAAAAAAGCTAGACCAACCTTCTGAAGGAAAGATTCCATCCAGTAATTGAATCAGAACAGAAGGGAGAAAGAAAGCCAATACAAGAAAGCCAATACAAGTGCCAATACAAGACAGAGGGAGGCAGCCCAGATAAAAGACCCTACCTCCAGCCCCGCCCATCTATCCACCCACCCACCCACCCCAGACACTGGGTCCTGCAAGGGACAGCAGGAAACACAGACTGCGACAAATCTGGATGGAATTTAAGGCTGAAGGGATGGGGAAAGGCTACCCCAAGACCCTCCTGGCTTGGCGGAGGGAGACACCAGAAGTGCCTCCTCACCTGGACCCCTGGTCCTTCCTAGTCCTCTCTCCCCCTTCCAAGTAGCAAAGCATCCAGTCCTGGGACAGAAAGGAGACCCCCAAGCAGCTGCTCCATCGGGGAGGGTGGGGACAGGGGAGGAGCAGAGGAGCGGAGGAAAGCAGGATGGGGGGGTTCTTAGTCTAAGCCACAGTCCCTGTACTGCGAGTCGTATTCCAGCTCTGCGCCCACGCAGCGCACCCCATCTAAGAGCGTTGGGGTGCCACGGTACTGGTCCATGGCTCTGGCCTGAAGAAGCATTCGGGAAGTAGCATTGTCTCTGGTCTCAGAGGCTCGCACCAGCGCTTTCTTGAGGACACCTTCCTTGTGGCCATGTGTTCACACTTCACCCAAAAGGCTTCAGAAACGGGACTCGCACTCAGGACTTTTGGGTGAAGGTTGGAGATGGGGATGGCGCACACATCTCTTCCCAGTCGGGGCACTGGAGGAAGGGTGAATGTGGTCTCATACTTGTGCATGATCTTCAGGAAACCAATCTTGACAAGGAGGCTGCTGTTGGCCTCCTAAGAAACTGTGACGACTATTAAAAGCAAAGTAGGAGGAAGATGCAATGCAGAGTTTGTGGAAGAGCCCATCGGCCAATTCGATTGAAAGACAATGGGTTGTCAGGAATTCGAGGGTGGTGGGGTGGGGAGGTGGGGAGACTGGGGTGGGGGGGCTGGGGTGGAGGTTTCCTCTACAGCTCGACCGGGTGAGAAGAGTCTGGGAGGGCCAGGCAGGGTTAAAGGATCCAAGGGAAGAGTCAGAAATGTTAAAGGATTTGATATCAAGTTCAAATACTTTTTATCAGTCTGACATACTTTGATTCACATTTAAAGAAGATACTTCAAACTTCTCAGTTATAAGAGTGGCCTGACCAGAAGGGAGAAGACACTAGGCCACATCAGTGTGTTGATAGCTCTGGAGGTTTCATAATCTACGGAAACCTAAGATGACCTTAGATAATACATATCCATTGAAAATAAGTAAAAATGAGGAGAATTTTAAAATTTCTAAGAAATATGATTTTAAAATTCAATTCTTACTTGAAAATGCATCTTTTTCCTTATATATTTTTTTCTTATAGAAAGCAATTAAATTGACAGATATCCCTGTCAATAATTTTATTATTTTTTCCTAAAAAGGAGAGAAAATTTGGTGCTGTGAATCGATAACAGTCTTTTCAAATATTCAATTTTTTAACGTAAACAGTCTAAAATAGGACAATATGCCTTCTACTTGCAGTTACCAAATTGCTAACAATATCCTCCAAAATAGATAACCCGCTTCAAAAAGCAGTAGCTGGGCAAATAAACGATGTGACAAAGACAATGAATTTTACTGGATAAAGAATACGATTAGATGATGTAAAATGTGATCATTGTGGGACAGAAAGAGTTCCTCAGTGTCAGCAATTGAAGTAGGCAGCCTTAGCAATGCTCAAAATAGTCTTTGGCTCAGTTCCAGTTAAGAGGGAGTGCAGAAATTGAGTACACATAAGGATCTGGTTGTTGCATCTACATATTTGGTTAAAGAGACATTATACTTATTCATTGAACCCAACAGTGATTGTCTATTTACATGGTGACATGCATGGTCTTAGTAATCTTTAAAATATGGGGCTGGGAATTGACCTAAGGTCCCTCCAGGTCAAATCCTATGATCTTAACTCTGTGATTAGTATTTCTAAACACATACCAATCTTATGAAATGTATGTAGACTGCGCCAAAGTTCATATATATATATATATATATATATATACACACATATATATATGTGTATACACACACACACACACACACACACACACACACACACACATATATATATATATATATATATATACTTTCTGATTTGAAAATAAAAAGAGAAGGTTGGCTTAGGTGAACTCTAAGGCCATTTCTAGCTTTAAAGCTACAATCCTATAATTTGAATACTATGCCCCTTTTAATATAAGAGGGTCATTACTCTGATGCCACATTGTTGCCTGGAGGTGACCCCAGGTTCTTACACAGAGCCTGAATTCTGATGCATCCTATAAAGCTAGAAACGTAGTACATTTAGTTTCTTCATTAGGATCACAGAGGTAGAGAGGACCCTCTGTGGTATAACACAATTGTTAGTCTAATCTGCTAATTTTAAATGTGAAGAGACTGAGGCCCAGGATTAGTGACTAGTTAACTGTCACAAAGATAGAGAGCACCAGAGGGAAGATTTGAACTTATGAAATCTGATTTTTGGATCAGTATTCTATCCATTGATCTACAGATTTTAAAATGCTATTCACTAAAGACCAGTCTAGCTCTTTCTTTAGAGGCTCATAACCAACCTCATGGATAGAGGGTGATACAATTTTCAATTATACCCTATTTTAGTCATGTGTGTGTGTGTGTGTGTGTGCGCATGTGCGCATAACACATATATATACACACATACACATATTTGTATGTATGTATATATGTATGTATAATATAATATAATATGTGATATCACATATGATATGGACTTAGGTCCATCTATCTCCTAAGTGGTAGAGATGTTCAGACCTGGGTGAGTAGAACATGTACCAACACCCATAAAGTATCTGAGGTATAAAAGCAGAGTCTGAAGGAAGTTGAGCCATAAAGGTGAAATGGCTCGTCCAAGGCTGACCATCTTGTTAGCAGCAGGCCTGGTACTACAGAAAATGCCTTTATGTGGCCTGCTCAGATAAACCAATAATCTGTGTGAATCCAGGGGTTAATATGTTTTCTAATTAGTCTTCCAGAAATAAAAAGAAGTTTCTATTAGCCATGGAGAGGGCTGTGCTCAGAGATGTGAGAAGCTCTTGTACTCCAGGAACATCATCAGGGTTGTAAATGCATGTTCCAACAGTATATAATGGAGTCATATTGATTTTTTCTTACATTACTACAAATATTAAGCATGTGATATGGGCAAGTCTCATTAGTCCTACTGCTTAAATGAGGAAGCTCCAAGACACTTAAAGATAAGTGATATTAAAGAAAGCATTAGCAGAATAAAATGGAAATTCCAAATTTCAACACCTACATAAACCATTCCATTCTGACTTCTATTTTAAAAATCCTTTCCATCAACCACATTTGAAGTGATTTCCTCTAAAAATATATAAAACAATTCAGTCAAACCCTAGTTACATGAAATGAGATGAGCATCCTAAAACGTACCAGCCTCATGAAAATTCCCTTTACTTTCTCTGAACAAACATTAAGATGATCTTTTTTTTAAAAAAACTGATTTACATAACTAGGTTAAAAAAATATGGAGCTAAGGAAAATATTAAGTATTCATTCATCCATAAATAATCATTTGACTGCTTATTTGGCATGGACCTAGAGCCAGGACATCCTGTGTTCTAGTCCCAAGTAAGAGACAAATGAGCTGCCCTAATTTCGATTCTAAATCACTCGATACCCCATAACTGATTTCCTTCCTTGGCCAAAGGAGGGAGTTTGGTTCAATTATTTAAAGAAAAAAATCCTCTAGTTCTAAACCATTTGCTAAAATTGAAGGCAAGCCTCCTTAATTTGCAGAACCTCAGTCTCTTCTAATCCTGCCTCTGATGCTTACTACTTTCGTTACTTTGGACATGTAATCTCTATTTCTTCAGCATAAATTTCCCTCCATTAAAATAAGAAGGTTGGTCTAGATCCTGTGAGACTCTAGATTTCTGAGTCTCTGGTAACCTCATTGGGTAATACTAAACTTTAGAGGTATGAAGCTCAAATTGAGTTAGTACAAATGTTCAATGGAAAATGAACTTTTACTCAAGATAGCTCCATTTAAGACTTCACCTACTTAAAAAAAGGGACAAAAACAAGAGAAGATTTTCTTGATGAAAGAACACCACTACCCGAGCTTTTCTGACTCAAGAAAACATTACCAATTCCACAGGAAAACATTCAGTGACATTCCTGACAGGGTGAACAGATGAAGTGACAGTAGGATAATGAACAGGAAAAACAGAACTAAGATATTTCCGTTTACCTGATGGGGAGATATGTCTCCAAGAAATGGAAGGCTCTGGTTTCCCAGTTGCCAGGCAAGTAAGGGTGACATTGGTTCCTTCATTGACAGTCATGTCAGTTGAGATGTCATATATCTTCGGAGGAACTGAAATGGCAAAACATGCAATGGTGAGGAAAAAGAAAGCAAAGGAAACCAAAAAGGTCAGATTACATCAGGCCACAAATGATTAATTCCCTGGAGCCATTTAATCAGACTAAAGGAGATGAATGCCTATGTCCTATAGTCATCAGCTGGCAGGCAGACTCCATTCTGCAACAGAATAACCACAGGCACAACCCTAAATGGAATAGGTAAAGGCTAGGGAAACATGAGCATTTCTCAAACTAATTATTCTGATTGGATAACAAAAAGGAGCATTGTGTCTGCACTGTTGGGCACTAATATGGTAAGTCTCTTGTAGAGAGTGAAGATGAACCATGATACCTGTGAATGCCAGATCAGAAAAAAAGAACAGGTTAAAATTCTGTCTCCTAATTTGCATTAAGATAGCCAGGAGTGGATGATCTGATTGTGATCTGAATGTGCTAGAGAAGTCAATCCTCCTGCCTCTATGAACTTCCTTCCTGATTTGCGTCAGGATCCTGTTGGGTTGATTGCAATAGCAGCAACAGACACAGGGAATGTTAGACCCATTTCCTACCAGCCTAGCTCAGTAGCTATGAACAGAATCTAGGAAACAAGTCAGCCTGGGGAGACAGGAGGTCTGAGTTTGAGTCCTGCTTTTGCTACACATCTAAGGGACCTTAGATGAACTACTAGACATTTTCAGCCACTGATTCTAGCATCTGTAAAATGGAAGAGGTGCAATAAATAATCCTAAGAGTTCCTTCTAGGTCTTAGGAACTGCCTCCTGCCCTCTGAGGCGTGGGCAAAAAAAAATGGTAACATACATATATACATACATATATATACACATACATACACACATATGCATATACATATATACACAATATATATGTGTATATACATATGCATGTTTGTATATGTGTTTATGTGTGTATATATGCATGTGTGTGTGTCTATAATGAATTGTATGATAGTAAACTCTTGCTTTATATGGGACTAGAAGCAGCTATGTGTTACAGTGGAGAAAGTCCTCAATGGGGAATCTGGAAGACCTATGTTCAAATGCTGCTTCATGTGACTGTGGGAAAATCAATTAAACTCTCTCAGCCTCAGTTTCCACATCTATAAAATGGGGCATATAATACTGCCTGCCATGTGGTAAGTATTTAATAAATGCTCCTTGACCTATTTATCACCAAACTCACAGGCTTGTTGTGAAGGTTAAATGAGATAATATACATACAGAATTCTGGAAATCTTAAAATGATGTAGAAATGTTAACTATAATTATACTTATAATAATGAAAATATAATATAATAATTATACTTATAATTAAATATGACACCCTTATAAAATATGCTGATTGTTATTATTTTATTAATACTCTTATTAAAATTGCAATATATGATACATAAGCCCCCCTTGAATAATGGCCAAGGCAGGCTTAACTTTTTGTAAAAAATTGTTTTGTTTGTCCACGTGTTTATTTAATCATTTATCTTCTATCTGTTTGTCTTTTAGCTTATTTATTTTTTTAGAAGGCAGGCTCTCCTTGTCTAATCCTAGTTGGAAGTATATCAGCCACTCATGGCCATCTCAGTGCTCATCAGGAGAGAAATTTAACCTGTTCTTTTTTTTTTCCTGACCTGGGATCCATAGGTATTATAGTTCCCCTTCCCCCTCTACAAGAGACTCACCATATTAATCAGTAACAGTGCTTACTCTCAATCAACTTTTACCTCCTGTAGCTCAAAATCTCTAAACCAAAATTTCAGGAGGGGGTATCATAGGGCTATGCCACCATGCCTGGCTCAGACCCCCTTAAACAGAATTTTGATATGAATGTGTTCACCAAAGTCCCCATTTATCCTTTATTTATTTCATGACCTATTGCTCTAAATTATTAATAATGATGATGAACATTTTTATAATTTTGAAATATTATTTTACAAAGTTTCTTCCCAATCTACTAAGTTGGATGTTACAAATGAAGACGCAAAGGACTTGTCCATGGTCATACAGCCAGCGCCTGCTGGAGCCACGATTCATCCCAAGTCTCTCCTGATTCCCCATTTACTATTCTTACTATTGCATCATGCTAAACCTTGCAAACTAGAACCAAGATTCTAGTTGATGCCTAATAATCCACGTAATTACTAGAGAATGCTCTCCATGGGATGGATGATGACCTGTCCTGGTCCTGTGGCTTCTTGAGAGAAAAAAAATGGCTATCATAATTGTGCTAAAACCCAATGGTGATTGGATGTCAAGAAAACTGTCAATACTATGGCCTACATTTTCACTTCTATTTTTCTTGTAATAAAAAAAAATAGCATTTACAAAATATCCAGGATGGTTGATTGTGACTACAAAATGTTTGATTCTATGTAACTAATGCTTTATGGCCATTATGCCTGTTTTCTCGTTACATACTTTAATTGACATTTACAATTTATTATCCTGTTTTTCAATGAGCTCTACTTCTAAGACAGAGAATCAAAATTACCTATCCCAAACCAAAGACTATTTCTGTCTTCACTGGAAGAGGCAGCAGGAGAAAGACATTTGATTGCCCTGGAATAAAATCGCATAGTAAGACAGAAAGGCCAGAAAATATGCATCCCTTCAGTGTGACTTAGGGAGGTAAATAAGGGAAATCACTTTGTAATGCTAAAAATAAAGAGTTCTTAGATACTGGGAAGATTGGGGACCGTAAACTGTGATAGATATTAATGACCTTTTATCATAAAATAAGGATGATCAAAATAATACGGTGCTCTCTCCTCTTACCCATAGTAGTAAAGGGAAACAGTCTGCCTCCTGCTCCCATTTTCCTTGAGCACCCTAGAATATTTCTGTGTTTGGTGGGCCATTAATCTTCAGGCCTAGTTTTCTTCATCAATGAGAAATTTTGGAGGCACATCTGGCCACAAGATTCTATGTCTGAAGCTATTTTTCAACCACTCTCTAATTTCTGGCACACTTCTCCCCCAGTAGAGGTCTTTGAGCAACTTGCTAAGGATCCTATAGAAGTGATTCCTTTTTAGGGATGAATTGTACGGGCAAGCCCTGAGGATGCTTCTAATGGTGAAAATCTACTATCTCAGAAACTGTCGAAAAATTCTCTAAGTTCCTTCGGACACGCTCCTTTACTTTGAAGATGCTGATAACATATTCCTAAGCCTTGCTAAAGCTATGCTCTCACTGGCTTAAAGAATCAATCGGGGCCCCTTAGCATTCTGCTCAGACTCCAAAGTTAACATTAAATTGATATCCAAAAGGTTGAGCAATGGTTTGGAGCTCCAGATGTTTCATAATGTCAGATTTAGTCAATTTCTTCCCAGGGTCTCATCAATTCAACACATTCAGTGAAAGCTGGTAAACATTTTCTGAACACCCACCATGTATAAGGCAATGTGTTAGGTAATGGGCACACAAAGGTGAAAAAGGAAATGTCCTTGTCCTCAAGGGGTTTACCTTCTACTGAGGGCATACATCTGTTGCAACAATTCAGCTAGCAGCTGCTGTGGGGGTGAAAGACCAACACAAGCCCAACAACAAGAATGCTGCTATTATAGGTTCTTTTGATCTGCTTTACTAAGGAAAGTAAGGTTAAGGGGTTAACAATCTTACTTCAATCCTTCACCCTGAACTTCAGAGCAAATACAAACAAATTACAAACATACGTTATAAACAGACCAAATACAATTCATAGTTACCAAGAAACCATCAACATCTGGGTGAGCTGGGAGGCTCTTAGAGTGGCTGCTCAGAGTCCTGCGCTAACACTACACCAGGAGTGAGAGCCTCTAGCAAATAGCTCTGTTCTCTCTTTTTATACAGTCTTTGGATGTCATCAAATGTCATCTGAGCAACCAGAACTCCGGCTCCGACTATTGGCTCTGGTCTTAGCAACTCCCCTTAGGACCCTGAAGGCTTCACACCCACATAGGCTTAGAACCTAGTAGATAAGGGTTTGAGCCTGGGGCTTTGTACCTAGTAAGGCTCAAAGACACTTAATTAATCATTCTGAAACAGTAAAAAAGTCCCAACTTAATTGATATTACAACATCCTGCCCATTTTATGGAAGAGGAAACTGAGGGTGAGAGAGATGAAGTGGCTTGCATATTGTTTTCCAGCTGATATGTGTTGGGGTGGGATTTGAACTCATGTTTCTCTGGACTAAGTTTAGCACTCTTGCTATGGCTGCTCTGCTTCTTCAGACACGTGCACAGTTCGGGGTTTGGAGGAAGGGAAGCTCCATCTGCTGTTGCTGCTGTTTCTACTTGTGCACCACCTGGGAGACAACAGCATCCGTGTGCCACAAGAATTCAGCCAAATCGTATGCATACTAGCTTGTGCAGTAAGGAAGAAATGTTGGTCTAGTGCATTTTCAAGTTTGTTCTATTTAAACATTTCCTTTTTAAGTTCATTCCCATTATAGATTTCTTTAACTCAAAAAACCAGCTTGTGAGGTGTGAGATTTGAGAGAGCAAAAGTAGCTGCGACGATTTTTTTTTCTTTGAATGGCATATGTTTTGGGATGCAGGGAGCTAATAAAGAAAGGGATGATCTGAAAACCCACCAATACGTATGAAGAAGGAAAGGCAATTATTTGCTTTGCTGGTGAATTTGCTCCTGGTAAATAGGCCATTCAGAGTTTTCATGTATGGGTTCCGATCTAGTAGGAATCATAGCTCCCCAGCCTGGTAAAGTAGTTATATGCCTATTCATTAGCAGTCATCCTAAATGATTCTCTCCTCAGAACAGAACCATGGCCAATGCTTAAAGCAGACAAAAAAGAGTAACATTTTTAAGTGCGGTGTCAGTACTATCTGAAGGTGTCAATAAATCAGTAATTATCCAGGTCCCTGAAATGTGCATAGAACTGTGGCTAATGTTTAATGTAATTACATTTCAATTCAATGTCAGTCAGTCAACCAACATTTAAAAAACCACGACCATGTACCTGACATTGAGAATACAAAAAAAGGCAAAAGACAGTCTCTGCCCTCAAGGATCTTACAATCTAATGGGAGAGACAGCAAGCAAAAAATAAAAAAAAAATATGTGCTACAAGCTATAGACAGGCTACTCGGAAATAATTAAGGTATCCAACGGCTTCTTGTAGAAGATGGGGTTTTAATTGGGACTTAAACAAAGCTAGTAAATATTTCACAAACCCTTGATAATAAATGTAAGAACTGATGAATGAAACATGGGACAGTCTTTGATAAGAAGGAACTTACAGTTTAGCAGGTCAACAGAAAAGACATCAACTAGTAAATTAATTATTGTTCAGGCTATCATGGATATTTCATAGGGTTGGTTCATTCGTGCATATATTTTGGCCAGATGCTAAGCTTGTATAACTAGCTGAGTTCAGCATTGAAACAGAGGAGAGTAGGACTGATTGCCTTTGGGAAAATGGGCCTTATTTTTCATGACCCTGTGGTTCTCCCTGTAACAAATGCCTATCTTTTGACTAATGATATTCTTCCAAGGATGCTATATGAATATAATACATGAAATATAAGGTTGAGGCCACACAAATAGCTGTGAAGAGGTGCATGTTTGGCATGAGTAGAATACAACAAACTGCCAATCAGCAGTCAAACCAAAGCGGGGGGGGGGTGTCTTCAGAGACATGTATGATGGGAAAAGAAGCTTTGTCAGTAGTGTGATGAGGGAGGAATAATTGATGAATGGTTCATGTTTTTCCAATCATAAGTAAGAGATCTGAAGGAAGCCCCCAGGATGTGTGGGCAGACCCCATGGGAATGATTTACGGGAGGATATAGATAGAAGTCATGCACATTGAAAGGGTGATGGGTCGCTGTCCATACAAGTGAAGGTGGTACCCAAATAGCAGACACACTGAAGTACTTAAGAATGAAAATGATAAAATGAGATAACATGTAATAGTGTACTTTCTCTTTATTCCCCCTAGATTTCATATATACTTCAATGCACTGTTTCTCCCTATAGGACCACAGGGCATTCCAGCATGCTCCAGACACTTGTGTCTTTCCATAGATGTCTTCAGATATCTCCACACTCTGATTAATCTTCAGTTGTGTCAGTCCATGCCTCACCCATCTTCCAAAGCCCCTCCCTGATCCAGCCTTCCCCTCTGGCTATGCTCCTGTATCTCTCCTCCCTTGGTAGATAAATTCCTTGTGAAGGATAGGTGCCTCTACCTTCTTTCCTCTCATTCCCTTCCTAACTCTTTGTGGTTCAGATTCTGGCTTCATCATTCAGTTCTCAAAGTTGCTGCTATTCTTTTACTTGCCCAATCAAATAGCCCTTTCTTGGTCCTCATCCTTGTGGAGCAGTTCACCCTCTCTTTGGGGCTCTGGTCTCCCTAGGTTTTCATGACTCTGCTCTGCCCTAACACCATCTCCCTGATGGCTCTTTCCTTGCCTTCTTTGCTATATCTTCAGACACATCACACTCCCCAATGCGGGGATCTCCCAAGACTCTGCTCTGGGCCCTCTTCTCTTCTCCCTCTACACTATTTGTTGGAAGCTCAGTTTCCATTCATTCAATTGCCACTGACGTAGATAAATTTCAGGTCTATTTGTGGAGGCCGAATCTCTCTTTTGGCTTCCAGTCTTGTGTCTCCAGCTGCCCATTTTACATCTCAAACAGGATATCCAACAAACATCGGACACTTCACATGCCCCCAAACTGAGTTCATTTTCTTCCCCCTCCATGCCTTCCCTTCTTCCCAGTTCTCTTATTAAGATAACCCGTTCTCCCAGTCACACAGGCTTGAAACCGAGGCATCATTTTTTAACTCCTCATTCACTTACACTCTCAATCCCTATCAGTTGTCAAGTCCAGTTGTTTCTACCTTTTAATAGATCTCACATATATCCCCTTTTCTAAAGGCACATATGCTTGGAGATAGTTCAGTGGGCCTGGAACCAGGAAGTCCTGAGATCTGACCTCAGACGCTTTTTAGCTATGTGACTCTGAGTAAGTCACTTAACTTCTGTCTGCCTCAGTTTCCTCAAATGAAAAAGGAAGGTAGTAATAGCACCTACCTCCCAGTGTAGTTGTGAGATCAAATGAGATATCTGTAAAGTGTGTAACATGGTGCTTGTCATACAGTAGGGGGTTAATAAATGCATGTTCCTTTCCCTCTCCTCCATTCTGACACTGCAGCTGCCCTGCTACAAGCTTTTGTCATTTCGTGCCTGTGCTATTGCAGTTGTCTGGCATTGTCTCTCTACCTCAAGTCTCCCCCCAATTCAATATGTCTTTCCTCCACTGGGCTGTCACATTGATCGTTCTAAAGAGCAGATGGGACCATGTCATCTTCCTCATCCATAGACTCCAGTGTCTCCCTGTGGCATCCAGGACCAAACCCTCTGGCTGGCATTTTCAGCCCTCCATACCTTGTCCTCTTCCTATTTTGACAGCGCTTTTAAACCTTGCTCCCCTCCACCTACTCTGGGATCCAATGACAATGGCTTCTCAACCTCCTCACACAAGTTGCTCAATATCTGGACTCCAAGTGTTTTCTCTGACCGTGCCCTGGGCCTGGAAAGTTCTCTCTCCCCTTCTCGGCCTCTTGGCTTTCCTGGCTTCCTTCAAGTCTCAGCTAGTCTCACCTTCCTCGAGCAGCCTTTCCCAGTCCTCCTTAATCTCCATGCCATTTCAGTGACCTATTTAGCTAGTCTGTATCTTATTTGCACGGTCATTTTCACGTGGTTTCCACATTGGCCTGGGAGCTCCTTGAGGGCAGGCACTGCCTTCTGCTTTTCTTTGCATCCCAGTGCCTAGCGGCCCACCTGGCCCAGACTGACTCACCCTGGAGAATGGGAGCTCCTTGAGGGCAAGGACTACTTCATTTTTTTTTTTTGTTTTGGGGCCAAGCACAATCCCCAGCCCCTAGCAGGACCTTAAATGCTTGCTCATTAAGGGAAGTGTCCAGTACAGAGAAGAAATTCAGGAGTTAGAAATGTGAGTATCTTAGTTTACAGAGTCCTCCATCCCAGGAATTTACCTACACAACTTCCTGAATGACATCCTAACATGAACCAGCTTCTGGACCATGTTCTTACAAGTGCAGTCTCAGAGGGGGAGAAAAAGAAACATGAGACAAGTAAAATAATGATATTTTGGTCATAAGCTTATTTCAAATCGATGTATATTGTTTACCAAGTAGATAAAGATATTACTTACCATCTCATTTAAAGATTTTACGTACAAAAGGATGAAAACTTTCAAGATAACTGTAACAAATGCCTGTCTGTGGATTTCTAAAAGTGTTTGTATTGCTACAGTATGACATTCAAACATCCACACCCTTGGGGATAATAATACTGAATTATATGTTTGTTGTTCATCTACCAATGCAAACTGTCTAAGTAAAATGCAGAAAAATGATTGCCATGACATAATAACGGTGTCTCTAAATAATGTAGCAGAATTGGAGAAATTAAAGATTTCAATCTGAATTAGAGAAGGCTTTTCTCCTAGTGAGATTTGTAATTGAGGGTGGACCAACCTGAAGTAAAAATCCATAATTAATTGGTGTGCAGAAGTTCGATAGATCATAGAAGCCCGGAGGCCATCCCAACTCTGGAGTTGTGAAATGGAGTTTAAGTTGGCTTAGGAGTAAGAGAGGTTTTCCAATATTCATAGCTCTTTTAACAAAACTACTTTTGAAAATGAGTTTTCATTTGGAGTACCCCATTACTGAACTGCTCTGGGTATTTATTTTATAATTTATTTTATTCTGTATTTTATACTATAATTTACATATTGAGCTTTATTCTTTAGAACCTGTTTTTACATATTTATTGACAAATCAATAAACATTTATTAAGTGCTGAGTACGGACATCTAGGTGACACAGTGGATAGAGTTTGGGTCCTGAAGTCAGGAAGACTTAACCTTCTAAGTTCAAATCTGGTCTCAGGCATTTACCATCTATGTGACTCTAGGCAAGTTACTTCACCCTGTTTCCCTCAGTTTCCTCATTTGTAAAATGAGCTGGAGAAGGAAATGGTCACCACTCCAGTTTCTTTGCCCAGAAAACCCCAAATGGGGTCATGAAGAGTCAGACACAACTGAAAAGCAACTGAACAACAAGTGCCTAGTGTGTATGAGTCACAGTGCTATCTGCTGGGGATGCAAAGACAAAAACTAAGCAGTCCTTACTCTATGTAGAGAGCTCACTCTTTATATGAGAAGATGATATATAACTCCCTTCCCCCTACAAAGAAACAAACAATAAATTCCAGGTAATTTTGGGAATGAAACATTAAGAGCTGGGGTGGGGGGCGAAGGTATTCCAACAGCCTTGTGTAGAATAAAGCTAAGCAGTGAAGGAAATGAGACGTTCTAAGAGGTGATGATGAATTGGAGTAGTGATGTCTCCATTGCCTGTATGTGGATTATCCACAATGTTTACATGTTATCCAGGGTCCTCCTTTCACTGCTCCTTTACCACCTCTTAAGCATCCCATCCTGCCAAACTATTTGTCAGCTTTGTCAAAGAGGAGGTAGTCAATTTAGTTAAAGATGAATTCATGAGATAAATATGATTTTCAGGAATCCCATCAGGACCCTCCAAATTAAAAAAAAATGCTTTGATTATTGTCTATTTGAAATCACAGCCTATCATTATCAATGATCATTTTAAGTGAAATCATAGAATACAAGAGTCAGAAAAGACTCTGGCAGTCACTTAATTCAATTTGTATCTGAAACAGAAATCCTTACCACATAATATTTCTGATAGATGTTTATTCCTTTTCCGCCTCAAAATATGCCAGCGATAAGAAAGCCATTGACTTTCTCTTAAAAGAGCAGTCATTGACTCCTCTGAAAGGAGCCAGTCAATAAATAGTCTTGGTCAATAAACATTTAACAAGTGCCTACTATGTGCCAGCCACTGTGCTAAGTACAGATGGAGCCCAGGTCGTTTTTTTTTCCTACAGTTCCAATTTGTTAGGAAATTTCTCCTTATATAGAAGCAAAATATGTTCCCTTACGAATTCCACTCATGGGATCTAGTTTGTCCTTGGGGTCAAAGGGTAATTTCAATGCTTTTCCATGTGAAAACCCATCACATATGCTATGATAGCTATCTTGCTATTTATTCATCTAGCAGCTGAACATCACCACTTTCTTCAACCAATTTTATATTTTTTGAATTTCTATAAGATACATGGTTCCCTCCTTTGGACTCATATTAGTTTGTCAGTGGTCTTCCTAAAGTGCAGAACCTACACACAGTTCTCTGGATGTGGTCTGAGTGATGCCAGACCAAGTGTTACTAGCCCCTCCCTCGACGTCTGCTGTATTCATCAATCACCATAAGCTAGCACCACATTTAATGGTCACCATTGTGGTTTCATGTTGGGACTTGACCTAGGCTTCTCTGGCTTCCATAGAACATCATGCTAAGCCTCCTAGGTTCTATTTTCAGGGCAGACAGACCTGTGATTTCCTCAACATTGTGAACTCCTAGCATGGAAACTCCCTCCCTGGGTAGAGATTGAGAACTAAACCGTACTTGAACATCTAGAGAGTGGCCTGGGGACATCTAGAGAGTCTTTCCCTTGGTTACCAGAGAGTATACAGCAGAGGAAAGAGGTGAAGCCTATTTTTCCAAACTCCAAATCTAGCCCTATATCTGCTATATCATGGTACCTGTAGCAGCAATTAATCATGGTCTCTCAAACAGGAAATTGAATGCTTTGGGTATCTCAGGAAGGACTAAATAGTCTCCATTTCACTGGAATGGAGAATACACAGAGATGTTTGAATTTGTTCCAGTTACTTAGTCAGTCACTTGATGAACATTTATTAAGCACCTATTATGTTCCAGGCACTGTACTAAATGCTGGATACAGAACACTTGACTTTGAGTCTGGGAGAACTTGGTTCCAATATGCTCTTTAGACCCTTCTAACTTGGGTCTACCGAAGGCCTGAATTTCTCCATAATTATAATAAAACTAATATTAGCAACTGCCTTGCTATTTTTTTTTGGTATACAACAAACAGATTCAAATCAGGCAATACATATAAAATATTATACCAATATCAGCTCTTGGTATTATTAGAAGCATGAGTACAGATAATCACCCATAATGCAAACAAACAAAAATGATTTTCCTTTATATACATTTTGTTGAAAAATAGAGTTCGCTTAATAGACTTTTTGAAGACACTTAAAAAAATATATAGATGGAAGTTATTTTAATTTGAAATACTACAGACCATCTATAAAAGTGCACAAGAATTCTGGAACTGATAAAACTTGCTAGCTGCCACGTAAGTGATAAAAGCTTTTGGGGACCACAGCACACACAGATCCATTTGGGGAACTTCCTCAAATTTCCAAAAGCCAGAAGGTAGAGGAGTATTTATTGAAGCTGAGTCACAGATACTTTCAGATTATTGAAACACAACACTTTAGCATTTATCACAAACCACAAATATCCTGGGCACAGAAACCACCTGCTTCCTCAGCCATGGCTAGGAGAAGGAAATAATTTTTGAAAGGCTTGCCCACTTGGCGCTCTGTCTCCTCTGCCCCATGTTACAAGGAAATCTTTAATAAGATTCTTCTCATTGGAGGAATATTCCTTCTGGCTGAGTTTTCCCCATAAGAATGAGAAGTCCCCTAGACTTGAGGCTCAGACACTCATCACAACCTCAAGCCTTTAGGAGTCTGTCAAGCCATAGGATGGGTTCACCCTCTGCCTCTCTATGACTTAATCAAAGATCCTCGATTGATCAAGGAATTAGGAAACATATAGTTATGGGCCTGTCATGGGCCCAGCACCAACAAAGTGTTCCCATGCCCTCAATCCCTCTCACCCCTCCAAAAAACCATCCTGCTGCTACCCTGGTGGTGAACTTCCCTCTAATTGACTAGGTCCTGGGTGGATAATACAATGCATCATCAGCCCTATATGGGAAGTCTTGACAGCTTGGGAGGATGTGATCAAACTTGCCCTCCACGGGCACAACTTTCAAGAATATAGGGCCATATACCCCCTTCAATTGCCCACATGAACATGGCACTTTTAAGTTTGCAAAGCTTTGTATGTATGAAGGATTTTTAGTAGACATGTCACAAAGCAAAAGAAAAATAAAAATTCACTCCCATTCTTGGTGACTGGGATAACCATTATTTGGCTTCCTCTTCTCTGACTATCACAGTTCTGATCGCCCCCCCACCCCCAATATACACATACATTCACACAGACACACAGCACATACAGGTATACATCAGAACATTGGATTTAGAAAGACAACACCCATGGACCAGCTGGCTTTCATCATCTTTGAAGCAAAGTAGGATTTGCTTGGTACAGCTTGATTATCAAAAACAAGGACATGTCATACAATTTATTACAGTCATAGAAATATTAGCAAATATTTAGACAGTGTTTTAATAAACACTTATTGACTCAGTTATCTCATTTGAGCCTTACAACAATCATAGGAGGTGGGTGCCATCATTATCCCCATCTTTTATGAAGAAAGTTCAGGCAGGGCTGTGTTGGAAACCGTTCATCCCAGCTTGTGAGAGTTGATTGTTAACTTTTCAGTTTCAACAATCATACCTGGGAAATCAGCTAACTTCCAAATCAGGGTTTGATTGTTTTGTGGATCGCTTCTACTTAAGTGACGGAGAAAACAGCAATAAGTAATTGGACTTAAAAATGTGTCCTGAGTACATATTCCTCGGGTAATCAATTGTTCCACATTTACCAGCATGTCACTAGGTTAATGGGATAGCCTAGCAAGAAAGCATCTAGCATTTGAAGAAGTAACAATAGAGAGGATTTGAACTCAGGTCTTACTGACTCCAGTACTCTCTCTACTGAGCCAACTAGCTTCCTCCAGAGGAAGAAAGGCCACTACAAGCTATCTCGTACACAAATACCAAACATGATTGCACAGGACCCATAACATTCCCTAGTGCTACCCCAAACAGATGAAAATGTAGTGCCTGACTTTAACGTCTTCACATACAATACAAAGGACACGTAAACATGTGCTTTTCTAAGTTAATATGCAGCTTGTTAAGATCTTTATGTCATTCAGTGGATCCTATTTCTATTGGAGGTTGATACCCACTCCTAGTCTTGTCCAATCCATTTAAAATAAGGGTTTCAGTTCAGCAGAGAAAATAAACACTGACTCACTCATCCCAATCCTCTTGGTATTTTTAGTGTTTTTACTCTTATTGAGAGAATTAATAGAATTGTTCTTTTATCCAGGGACAACAGTAGAACATGGAACAGATGTTTGAGATCAGTGCTAGTAAATGTAAGAGCTAAAGAACATATAATGGGCCAATAGACCTCCTTTTCTAGGTCCATTTATTGGGTTTAGCAGCTATTGTGTCATAGGAAATGAACCAAAATTCTTAATGCTTTATCATGCGCACTGACTTCAATCTCAGATTAACCACAGTCATGTACTCCATGTTCTGACCTAATGGGGTCAAACTCAAAGAGACCAGGGTACACTAATTCATACATTAGGATCCATTTTGACTTCATTTTAAAATGAGATAATGTCTATGTTTTCCTGTATTTTTATTTGTCTTAAATATTTCCCAATTACATTTTAAGCCAGTTTGGCTATCCTCCAAGTGTTGTAGGCAACATGGTGTTTTGACACTTCTGGTCTAGCCTAAATATGTCGCTGGAAGGTCTGAATTCTTGCCCTGTCTTCCTCCATCCCTGTGCACTTGGGCAGGTCTGGAACACAAGACTGTCTGCCTCTCCAGCTGGCAGAATTTTTCTCTTCTTGCAAGGTCAAGCTTTAGGTCACTCCTCCTCCCTAAATCAATCCTACATGGCTATTCAGCTAAATGTGATATCTCCCCCAACCCTTCTCTTGGTTTTCTTATTGCAACTTGTCTGGATGCCTCCCCCCTCCCTGTTTGTTCTTATCCTATACAATATGATAATCTCGTTACCTTTCACGCATGGTTGACATTTTAACTGGGTTGATAGCTCCTTGAAGACCTGAATTATGCCATTTCCCATCTGTATATCACTAACATATAGCACGATGCCTTTCAGATAATTGCCACTTGCTATATGTTTCTTGGATGAATTTAAATGGACTATATTCCGATCTCCATCAAATAATTCAACTAACTCTGATTTTCCCCCACCAATTAATCATCAAATATTTATTAAGTTCCTACTATGTGTCAGTCATGGTGAAGAGCAATGAAGACACAAAGAAAAAGAGTCAATCTTTACCCACCAGGAACTCCCATTCTAATGAGGGAAACAACATGTACATATGCAAGCATATATGTATGTGCATGTATATGTGCATATGTGTGTATGTGTACATATGTGTGTGCACGTATGTGTATGTACATATATGTGTACATGCGTGTGTATGTGCATGTATATGTGTATCTGTATGTGTGTATGTATATGTGTGCATGTGTATATATGTGTGTATGTGTATGTATGTGTGTATGCGTGTATGTGTATATATGTGTGCACGTATGTGTGTATATGTGTGTATGTGTGTGTATGTGTGTATATATATATATATATATATATATATGTATCCACATGTATATGTGTATTTGTATGTGTGTATGTATATGTATGTGTAAGTGTGTGCATGTATATATGTGTATGTGTATATGTGCATGCATATTTGTATGTGTATATGTATATATGTGTGTATGTGTATATATGTGTGTATGTGTATATATGTGTGTATGCATGTATGTGTATATATGTGTATGCACATATGTGTATATGTGTGCATGTATATATGTGTGTATGTGTATTTGTATGTGTGTATGCAGATATGTGTATATGTGTATGTGTGTATTTGTATGTGTGTATGTGCGTATATATGTGTGTATGCATATGTGTGTATATGTGTGCACGTGTGTGTATTTGCATGTGTGTATAAGTGTGTGCATGTATATATGTGTTTTGTGTATGCATATATATGTGTGTGCATGTGTATACATATGTGTATGTGTGTATGTGCGTATACATGTGTGTATGCATACATGTGTGTATTTGCATGTGTGTATATGCGTGTATGTGTATGTGTACATGTGTGTGTGTATACATGCATGTGTCTATAGTGTCTAAATACAAAGAAACATAAAACATTCATTTACATGCTGTTAGTTCACTTGTAGTTGGGCTTCAATAGAGGCTTCATGCAGAAGGTATATGAGATAAATCTTAAAGGAAAAAAAAATTCCATGAGGTAGAGGGAAAGAGGCCGGGCGTTCCAGTGAAAAAGGCAATGAGTCGTGGCCATGGCAGATTATGGCACAGTGGAGAGAGTGCTGGGCCCGGAATCAAGAAGACTTGAGTTCAAATCCAGGCTCAGGCATTTACTAGCTACAAAACCCCAACAGGCAAGTTATTTAATCTCTGCCTCAGTTTTCTCAACTGTAAAGTGAGGATAAAAATTACACCTATCTCAGTGGGTTATCCTAAAGATCAATACTTGTAAAAGTACTTAGCACAAAATAGGCCCAACATAAATATTTGTTCCTTCCTCCTGTCTCCTTCCCCCACCCCTAGGAAATGAAGTATTCTATATATGTGAAGAAGGGAAAGAGTTTATCTTTGTTTTGCTTAAGAACTTTCGGATATCACAGTGAATACTCTGATAGAATGTGAGCTCCTCGAAGGCAGGGTTGGTTTTATTTATTTATTTGTTTGTCATTAAATCCCAAACATGTGTAGGCACTGGAACATGGTAGATTTCTGGAATGTATATAATCAAGACCTGTGCAATGGACGAAAAGTCTCCTATCGAAAATTCAGACCACTTTCAGAATAATGAAAGCACTGAACTAGTTCACCAATCGAAGAGAGTCGCTGTGAGATTTGCCCAAGAAATCTATGAGCACAGTGAAAATGTGATTGCAATTCTGAACAGCCCATGGAACTCACTTCAAAGGAGCCTCAGATGTCTGGCAAAAGTATTCATTTTGGCATGTTTACACATGTAAACATTTCCTTATTGCCCGCACTGAAATGTCTTGTTATACAACCATGGATTTTTGATGTAAATCCAGATATTATCTAATTTCCATAGCAAGGATTTAATTTATTATAAAATATATGTGGCTGCTTTTGATGGTTAGGGCATCTTCTCTAAAAATATTTTCTGTGAAATACATAAAACTCTTAAGACCAAAACTGCTTGACCATTATAGTTCCTAAATGATATTTATACCATTGGATCAAGGTCCAAAGGGTTGGGAACCTGGCATTAGTCTGGTTAAGCTGCTTCCTTGAAGCTTATCCAAACTGCTTGAGCAGACCAACTAGACAGAAGGCTAAATCGAAGGGTACTGGCTTTTTTTTGGCATTTCCATTTTTCATAATGGCTGGCAGGATCAAAGGAACAGCCTTCCTTCCAAGGGGCTGGCACTTCCCCTTTTAGTCCTGGCCAGTCACCAAGAAGAGGCAGCAGAAGCAGCAGCATATTCTGCCATGACAAGCCATGATGAAGAAAATAAAAGTCAGCTCAGAAAATGGGTAAAGAAATCTGTTCTGTTTCCCTTTTGGGGAAGCTGGTTAGCTTTTGGACGGTCACTGGTTTGAACCAAAAGGATCTGGCTGGCGATGCTGTCCTCTCAGGGGTCTGACATCTCAGAAGCCATTTCCATCATCACAGCATCTTACAGTCCCAAGCTAGAATTCGGAAGGCATGGACGATGCCATTGAGCCTATGAGGCACATGAAGCTTAGACATGTGGCACCAGCACTTTACAGATCTGTCAGCATTTTTTAGGTATGGGTGATTTCTCTGGCAACTTAGGTCAGAGGAAGATACTTGGGAGTGGGAGATATGGGAACTCAAACCCTAAACAACTAAAAACCAACTTATCAGAACAAATGTGGTCAATCAGACAGTCAACCAGCATTTATTAAGTGCTTACTATAATATCATGCTCTAGGCTAATTGTGTCACCCATGTGGTAGGTTCTCTGGGACTACATTTTGGAGGCTGGAGAATGAGTACACATGTGAACATTCTGCATTGGCTCACTACGATATTGGGAGCAACTCTCCTCCTCCCCCCACGTTGGCTGCACAGGTGGGAGCTGAGCTGTCTTGAGGGAAGCCCAAAGTGTTACAGGCCAGGATTTGAACTGAGAATCTCTGCCTGTAGGCCCAGAGGTTTCTCTATGATACCATGCTAGACTTGGTGGGTCAGAAGACAGCTCTTCTGCTTCTTACCTCAATAACCTTTGGCAAATTATTTAATCACTCTGTTTTCTCATCTATAAAATGAAGGAATCAGAGATGTAGAGCTACAAGGGACATCGTATATACTCCATTTTATAGGTGAGGAAACTGAGTCCCTAGTGTTAGGGGATTTGCTCAAGGTTGTCTAAGGAATAAGAACCAGAGATGGAATTTGAGCCTAGATACCCTGACTCAAGAATTAGTGCCCTTTGCATTGAACTTTACTTTCTAACTAGACATCCACTTACTTCCTTTCCAGCTCAAAATCCTACTATCACTCTTTATCGATGGATAACCCTAACTGTTGTAAAGTCAACAGTACATAATTTTAGGGACTATAGGCTGCAGAAATATACAAAAGACATACAAATCTACTACAAATTTCACTCTATCTTGTCCTTCCTTTCATTTCTGCTCAACTACTAGGGAATGTAATTAATATATTAGTTCTGGGTGGGTCACTGTGGTGGGCATTAGAATCCAATTCCTCAAAGCTAAATTTGTTCAATTTACTATTCACTGAAGCCAGGGGCCATTATTTATCTATTTGAACAATATAACAGAAGGCAGTGTGGAATATCTGGAGATAGAGTCGAAGAATTTGTGTTAAAATAAGGACCCAGCTACTTTCTAATTACATGGCCTTGGGCAAATTACTTCTCTGCTTAGTACCTTGACATCCTCTCCTCTAAAGTGAGGGGGTCACATCAACTGATCTTTAAGGTCCCTGCTAGTTCTGAATCCTCTGATGTGAAGGAAGTCAAAACCATGTTACTTCCTTTCAAAAGCCAAGGTATAGGACATTAAAAGTTACCATAGGTCAACCAAAAATATTGCCTGGTTTGGGGACCCCTGAGTGCGCGCCTTTGCATACATTTAATAATTTATCGATGCTTGTTAGAAAGCAAGGATCTGGGCTAACCTTTTTCTCCACCAAAGGGGAAAACTCCAGCACTTCTACCAAACAGTATTATGTAATTTTGTCAATAGTTTAGACCATATGGATTTTTATTTTCCCTTCATTGGGTCTAGAAGATCAATAGTGAGCATGCAAGAGTTGATCCACGAGGATTTCAGACCCCTGCTGTGCAGCTGGCTATTATTCAACTGACTTGGTGTGTTCAAAGTCTGAAAAAAACACTACTTAAAATCCAGCCCATAATAGTAGATAGACCCCTAGGCAACAGCAACAGTGGCAGGAGGCACACGGCACATGAATGGCAATGCTATATAACTTTTCTGCTCTGTGGCTGTAGTTCGAGGGTATGTCAATCCTTCCCTTGGCATAAACAGTTGGCTGTGAAATGTGTGGGTTGAAAAACAGTAATTCACACACACACACACACACACACACACACACACACACACCACACACACACATACCACAGAAAGCCTATGCTCGTATCTGCAGAATTATCTCCTTTATCACAGTCTGCCTTCTGAGTGTTACCCAGCACAATCTCTGTGGGTTACCCACTGCCCACAGAAAGCAATCTGTCAGGTACATCATTTGCTTGAGAAGTAAACCAATACACATCCCCCAGAACGGTCCTGGAGGATTTTTCTGGCAAAATCCCTGGCAGCTGCCGGTTCCCCACATCAGCACAACGGAAAGAGCCCAGCTGTGACCCAACATTAAACCACAGCTGCCTTCTCCATAAGCATTTCCTGCGGCAAACTACTCACTTCAGGGACCCTTAAAACACACCAAAGAAGTCTAGTGCTTTCCCTCACAATCCCAACCCAATTCCTAAACTCAATTTCAGGTTATGATTTGGAAGAGTTACTGGGGCAGGGCTTGCAGGTCAACAGGAGCCAGGTTAAGGTTTCTACAGTTGTTTCTCTTTGATCCCTAGCATGGTCTACATGCAACTGCAGTCTGTTCTCATGCGCCCACTGAGATCCGCACCCATCACATGTATCAATGTACTTCCTATCTAGCACTATCAATGAGGACCTCAGGAATCCCAGAAGATCTGTTTAGGAGACCCATCGCTTTGAGGCAGATGAATGAGATCTGCTTTCCTTACAATTGCGGAAAAAGATTATCTCAACTCCTTTATTTACTTCCAGTATGACCTTGGCCAAATCATTTCAATTCTCTGGGCCGTAGCTTCTTGGGGCTTAACTCAATGATCTATAAGAGTGCTTCCATCTGCTAATCCCTTATTTTATGATCATACATTAAAATAAAGGATTAAAAACATAAAAAAAAACACTTAAAAAACCCAACGGGACAGAGCTATTTATCAACTCACAAAATAACAGAAGTAGCTAGGCCTACCAACGAAAGAGGTGGCAATACTAGGAGGTGAGTACTATAATAAAGATAATAATAGCTAACATTTATATTTCAGCTTTGCAAATCACTTTACAGATATTATCTCCTTTTATTCCCCAGTAACCCCGGGAGGTGGGCAGGACACTGAGAAGCCAGGGTCAAGACCATGAGTAACACAGCTAATGTTTTGGGCTGGCTTTGGCCTCAGTCCTCCTAAGTGCAGGTCCGCTGCTCTGAGCACGGTGAAACCTAGCCCCTGCTGCTTTAGAAGTCACCGATCCAGCAACAGAAAAGAAGAAAAGAGCTGCTGAATGTCACCTCAGGCTGGACTTCCAGGATGGGGAATTTGATGAAGACAAAGAGCCAACGGGGGAACACCAATGGTCTGAAGATAAGAGAGACAGAGCTAAGTCACTAGAGTGAGAGATCTTGAGAAAGGAGTACAGGGCACTCCGTTGAGCAGCACAGGGCCTGAAAATGGCATGTGACAGATGAGGAGGGCATGCGCCTGGCAGAAGGATGACTTCAAACTGCCGAAGCATATCATGTTTCCAATAATAGCACCTTAATGTCTGCAAAACATTTTAAAAACATTACTTGATCATGTCCTCACAACAAGCCTAGGAAGTAGTTGGTGTTATTATTCCATTTTTACAGAAGGGGAAATCGAGGCAGGCAAAAATTATGTAATTTGCCCAGAGCTACATCCATTGTAGGCTAGATTTGAACTTAGGTCTTCCTGACTCCAGGCCCAGTGTTCTGACCACTGTACCACCTAGCTTCCCTTAAGTAAGCACAATCAGAGGAATAGTTAATATTGTAAAACACACTGTAGAGACAGATTTGGAAGGCTTAAGCAGTCTGATCAACTTAACAACCAAACACAATTTCTGGAAACCAGTTATGAAGCATATTATCTACTTCCTGACAGAAGCAAGGCAAATGGGGTTAAGTGACTTGCCCAAGGTCATACAGCTAGTAAGCATCAAGTGTCTGAGTCTGGATTTGAACTCAGGTCCTCCTGACTCCAGGGCCATAGTTCTATTCACTGCACCACCTAGCTGCCCCTCCACTTCCTGACAGAGAGATGATTTACTTATGGTGCATAATGAGATTTTTTTTCATGGACATGGAATTTTGATTTGACTATGCATATTTGTTACACAGATTTTGTTTTTTTCTTTATTCTCTTTTTCAATTTGAATGAGTGGGAGGGAGAAAAATCATATTCTTGTTACTAAAACTATATTAAAAAATTGAAATTAATTAAAAAAAATTTAAAAAGAACAGTTATTGGGAGCTGGAGGATGACAGCTTTCCTGATCATATCCAAAGGCCAGAATCGAAGTCTCCTTCTGAGTGCGTAGTAAGAACTCTTGGAATCAAAAAAGGTCTCCCTTCCCTGGTATGACCTGAGGCAAGTTAGCTTCCTTGACCTCAGGTTTCTCATATATTAATTAACTAGGTTGTACTTAGTGATTTTCAAGGTCCCATCCAAGTTTTGAATCAATAATCTTGTTTTTTTCTCATAGCTCCGGAAGTTGTCTGCATTGTGGATGCATATCAATACCCTGCTCCACATTTAAGGAATAAGGTGAAAGGTCACTCATTCATTCCCCGAGTCCATACTTGTGTTCCTGTATCTCTATCCATGAATCTGAAAGCATGGGAGAAATCCTAAGAGGGATAGGGAATGGCCACTCTGTTCTATTAACATCCCCACTGCCTCTTATGGCAACAACCAGGGTTTATATATGCAATCTGCCAAATCTTAATTAGTGGAAAGCAATTTTGTGAGACCTTATCAAAATGAACTGTAGGTAATCATTAGAAATTTGATTCCTTAGCCTTTCTGTATACTTCTTCAGTCCAGCTTCTGAGTCTTTTCAATACAGGAAGATTTCCTTCACCTAAGAAACTTGGTGACAATAGGAACCGTACTTCTCAGGAGACTTGAGCTCAAATTCTGTCCCAGACACTTTTGAGTTGTAGGAGGCAGGGCTAGTCACTTCACCTAGCTCAGACAAAGTTTCACAATGTGCAAAATGAAGACCTTGATAGCCTCCAAAATCCCTTCTAGCCCTGAATTTATGATGTTATGACCTATATAGATCGTTAACTCATATATATAACTCATACAGAATATAATCTGAGGATAGAAAGAGGTTAGATGACTTGTCTGGTATCACACAATGAATGGTGTCAGAATCAGCAACAGTACAAGGCCTCCTTGGTTAGCACATGGTCTTCAATAATTCTTATCCACTTACAAACATAGAAATCCTCTGCCTTGTTTCACTGGCCTTAGTGGTCTCCAAGAATCTAATTGTTAGCTTAAAAATAAAAGTTATGTATTACTGCAAAGAGTAAGATTTGATCATCTTATAGAAAACAGAGCCCAGCAAGGTGGTCAGATGTGACTCAGAGAATGAGCAGAGTTGTCTCCCTAAGAGGGGACAAATGTCGAGGACAACAGGTTTCGGTTTGAGGCATGGAAACAAAACAATAGTCTTCTCAATTAGAACTAACCAAAAGTGGATGGACAGTCTCAGGACTAAAGTCAGCTGGGTTCTTTTAATGAGACTCTTTTAGAAAACAGACTGCATGGTCATCCATTGGGTAGGTCATCAAGGGTATTGTTACTGATCCACAGAACAGTTTTCTTCACCTCTGAGGACTCCTCCACTCCCACCATCCAGTGATCCCTGATGCTCACAGCTCTACGTGACAATGCAGGATTGCTGTTTCATTTGTCTTTTTGTTATGGTCTGGAACTGTGATTGCATTAATGTAGGGGACTCTTGGCGTGGAAATTCTCTGTACATATGCTAACATTCTATATGATAAGTCCTGTAGAACATCACTTAGGGACAATGAGAAGGGTTTTTCTGTGTAATATTTGTTGCTAAATATAGGAAATAAAATGTGTCAGAGAACCTAGTTCTTGTCTTAATTTGAAGAAAAATACTATGAATTTAAAAATAACATTAATTCAACTCATATGTGGGAAAAGCAGGATTTGAACCCATGCCTTCCTGACTCCAACACTAGTCATCCATCTCTCCTCACTGCTTTTGATGAAAGAGAGGTCATACATCGAGACCTATATTTTTGATAGAAATTTCTTTCTACATTTTCTCAAAGTGAAAAGTTGGATTTCTTTTAATTTTATCATAGAGCAACTCTTAAAAAGTCACCCTTAACCCTCAGCCTGTGCCAGGTGCTTTCAAGACATTAGCATGGTGACATTCATAGACCCCCTCTGAAATTGGGCTCCAGTGCAAATGGCTACTCTGTCTGTTCTGAGATCATTAGTCATCCTGACCTAAGTGGGTTCTCTTATAATTCAATATCATGGAAATTACTTTATGACATTAACTGTATAATATTCAAAAATTACATGAATTATTGAAATATTATGCCAACTGCCAAGAAATATATGAGTTCACATGAAAAGTTCCATTTTTAATTATTCATTGTAAAGGACTCTGGTCTCTTGATAGAAATTGTTTCGCATCGGGGCTATCTTCTGGGACCTTCATTTAAATATGAATCACAAAAATGCTGGAAACCTCAGATACTCTGAAGTCTCATGTCCCTTAATAAGAGGTCATACCATTCAGGCTACTAATTTCTATCAAATGAATTGAGAGGAACTCACTGGCCTGTTCCTAGGTTGCACAGAGGAGAACAGCTGGCAGAAGTGAGGGTGATTCGTTTGTAATGCTGAGCTGTTTTCTGTGATGTCACTTGCCCTTTTGACCAGTACATGAGGAGCACAAAGGACATGATGTAAAAAATGCTGGGAGTTGGAAAAAAGGAGGCCTGGCCTCATATTCAAAGCAGAATTCACCATGAAAATGGAGCAGCAGCAAAACCTATGAATTAAAGATGAATCAAGCAAGGCTTAGGGCATCATTCTGTGCCTCAGTCTATGTATTCCAGCAGGTGCTAAAACAAGGACCAGCCCAATTATACTGAAGTAAACCTGGAGGGCTCAATGATGTAGACCCAGAAGAATCATAGTCAGGCCTCAGACAGAACCAGTGAGATGTGGAGGAAACACCAATCTCATTGGGCAGATACCATTCACTCCCATCTAGAGTTCTCACAGAAGCACCGAATCTGAGTCGGAAAGGGACAAAGGTCCTATTGTTTAACCCGGATCTGAAGAAGAATCCAATCCATACAGATAATACTTGATAGAGAAGAGAAGTGATGAGGTGCTTAGCACAGTGCCTGTCCCACAGTAGGTGTTATGTAAATGCTTCTGCCCTGCCCCCTTCTACAGCATCACAAAGAAGTGGTCAGTCCCCTTCATTTGTGGACTTTCACTAAGGGGGAACATGATACTTCATGAGGCCCTGCACTTCATTTGGGGATAGCTCCAATTGTTACAAGGTTTGTTGTTTTTTTTTTTAACTATGGGACAACTAGCCTAAATCTTTTATTTTATTCCCTACTCTTGTTCTACTTCTGCTTCTAGAACCAAGCAGAGAAAAGCTAATTTTTTTTCCACATGCCAGCCCCTCATCGATTTGAACTTTAGCCCACCACTTAACCCACCACCCCAAGTCTTCTCCAGCTCAAATTCCTTTAGCCCATTCTTATATGGCATAGACTTGAGACCCTTCGCTGTCCTGATTGCCCTCTTGAAGACAACATCCAGCCTGGTGAGATCTGTCTTAAACTGTCTCACCCAGAGCTGAATACAGCATTCCCAATGTGGGCTGATCAGGGAGGACCACAGTGGGAATTTCCCCTCCCCATTCTTAGACATGTTACTTTTCACTCCAGCCTCAGTGGTTCAGTATAAAGAGGATTGGACTTGGAGTTAGAAGAACAGAGTCCAAGTCTTGTTTAAACTACCTTTGAAAGCTTGGATGAATTATACACTCTGTGACTCATTTTCTCCACCGGTAATGAAGGGATCATGTACATCTATCAAGCAAAATCTTACCAAGTGCCTACTATGTGTCAGACGTTATACTAGCTTATGAAGATACAAAGTCCAAAAGGGAACAGTAGCTAGAGTTAGAATGTAAGCAGGGTGTTTACATTCTAAGGGAGGAAACAGCATACACATATATAGGAATATACAAACAGGTGCAGATGCAACATAACTTTTGGGGGAAAGGCCCCAACAGCCAATGGAACTGGAAAAAGACCTCTTGTAGGAAGTGATGTGTGAGTTCAGCTTTAAAGAAACCAGGGATTCTGAGGGATGGAGGTGAGGTGGGAGAACATTTTGGAAATGGCCAACAGCCAGCAAAAAGGCAAGGACAGAAGGGTGGTAAAGTGACCTATGAGAGGAATAGCAAGCAGGTCAAGCACTCCTCAAGTATTTATTAAGCACCAATTACGTGCCTAGCATTGTGCTAATCACTAGGGATAAAAAGAAGCATAAACAAACAATGGCCCATGTTCCCAAGGAGCTTAGAGTCTGAAGAAGCAGACAACATGAAAGCCACTATGGATAACTAAAAAGTGGAACTCATTTCTCAGGGAAATCTAGTGCACGTGCTGGGGACAGGGGGATGGGACCAGGAAATGCTCCCTGCAGGAAGGGAGATTGGAACTGAGTCTTGAAGGAAGAATGCTAGCTAGGTTGTAGAGTGAGAAGAGTAGAATCGTGTCAACAAGCATGTATTATGCACCTATGGTATGCACTATGCTATTTATTGGGATTATAAAAGCAACGAAGTCTGTCTTCAAGGAGCTCACAATCTAGTGGGAGAGAAAACATGTGAACAACTACATTAAAAAAACATGATATAGAGAGAATAAATTGAGGCCAAACTGAGAGGTAAGAGTGGCATCAAAGGAGGTCTGAAAAAGGCTTCTGGGAAATGGGAAGCTTTAGATGGGACCTGAAAGAAGCAATGGAAGCCAGTAAAAGGTAAGAAGGCTGGATATGTGGGAAGGGGGCAGGTTATGAAGACCAACTAGGAGCTCTTGCTATAGTCCAAATGAAAGACGAGGAGGAGACAGATGTGAGAGATGTTGTGGTGAGGAAAGGGCAAGATTTGGCAAATCACCTTATGTGTGGAATGATGGAGAATGGGGCATCAAGGAGGACAGCAGCATTGCGAACCTGGGTGACCAGAAGGCTAGTGTTGCCCTCAACAGTAATAGAAAGGGTCTGGATTTAAGGTGAAAGATCAGGAGATCTGGTTGGGATATGTTGAGCTTGAGGTGCTGAGCTGATGCCTAGTTTGGACATCTTCAATAGGGAATTGTCAATGTGACACTGCAGCCCAAGAGAGATTGAAGCCAAATTAGACTGATGACCTCAATGGCCCCCCCTCCATCTCCTAAGATCCTAAGAATATGTTTACTTTCTGCCCACTAATGAGTCATAAAGAGCTTGTGGGTACAGTCCCCTGTAAGCTGGACAGCTCTTCTGTACTCATTGCAAATTTCTATAGAAGTATCTTAATCATTTTGGTGCTGTTATCACTTGGAGATAAAATTCTTAACACATTTACAAGTATTTCTCCCATTTTTAAATAAATATATACTGGGTCAGAGAGGCATATTCTTTTATACTCTAAATGTTCTTATAGACTTCAGTAATTAATGATTTAAAATCTTTTAATACATCTTCTTCAGCCCACAGATCAATAAGGAATTATTTGCTGTAGTATTGAGAGGAACATTAATGTGTCTTCAAGCTTTCAGAGCACTAGACATCTAGGATAACACTTCACATAATTCTGCACTGGGCTTCTGCTCCTGCTTCTCTGGACTTTTTCTATCATGATGCAGAAATCTTCTTACCCTGAAAGATCACTCTACCCCTACAACCTTCTGACCCTGGAATCTACTCCTCCCCATGACCTCTTACTCTCATCAGTCACTTCCCCCTAGAATGTTCATTTCAGGGAAAGTACCAAGACTTGCCGTGCTCAATGCCACATGCTTCACTGGGCTCCATTCCTGACTCTGGACGATTTTCCCACCATGCCCAATGCACATATATCTTCCCTTTCCCCTCCCCTTTCAGTTTCCTTTTATGCATTTTCTTGCTCCATTAGAATGCAAGCTTCTTCAAGGCAAGGACCGTCATTCTTATTGCAGGGTGTATTCCTGGCACATAGCTAGTGCTTAATGCATGTTTACTGAGTTGAATGATATCACATAGCTTAACTTCCATTGTGCTGCCATAATTAATTTTTTAAACTAAATTAAGGATGTGATTGGAATGTATACTACCCAAGAGGAGGGATAAGAAGCAAGTCAAGCATTTAAGGGAATAAATGAAAAAGGACATCAGGGGACTTAAGAAATCCAAGAAAGAGATTTATAAAGAGATGTTGAGCAAACCTCAATGGTTGACAAATGTCAATGCACCTTTCACTTCCTGAATAGGACTTTCTAGTCTCTTTTAGTGTCAGTTGCTTGTTGTCCCAGGTACTTAAAGTGGAACAAAATGATATCACGATGTTGGGTCAAAGTATAATGTGTACAGCTGTGACTGATCAGACTGATATGAGCTAAGAATACCTGACCACAAGCTGGGCACAAATGGTCCATCTGAACACTTGAAATAGAGATGTCTCTAAATTTGCACACTTCATGTTTCTTTTGAGCTACTGTAATTCTGGTTTGCTCACAGAGCACAGTGCCTTCTTTAACATGGGCATGCCACACTGGATGGTTCTGGGCCAGCAACTCCCATGTCTCAAAACTGATGCCAAATTTCTTCAGAGAGACCTTGAGAGTGTCCTTGTATCACTTCTTCTGAACTCCAAGTGAGCACTTGCTGTGTATGAGTTCTCCATAAAACAGTCTTTAGGTAAACATACATTTGGCATTCGAACAATGTGGCCAGCCCAATTGGAGTTGCACTCTCTGTGGTAGAGTTTGAATGCTTGGCAGTCAAGATTAAGGGAGAGCCTTAGTGTCTGGTGCCTTGTTTTGACAAGCAATCTTCCAAATCTTCCTCAGATAATTCAAATGGAAGCAGTTCAATTTTCTGGCATGGTACTGGTAGACTGGCCAGGTTTCACAGGCATATAGCAATGACTCTGTAAGATCTTCAGTTTGGTAGTCAGTCTAATGGCGCTTCTTTCCCACACTATCTTACAGAACCTCCCAAACACTGAGCTAGCTCTGGAAATGTAGCCATCAACACCATCATCCTTGTGTGCATCCCTGGGCAAGTGAACTCATCCACAGCATTCCAAATTGCTCCATTTGCTGTAGCTGGTGGTTACATGTATGGATGGTGTGGTGTTGACCGATGGAGAACATCTATTTTTTATGTTAATTATCAGGTCAAAATTAGCACAGGTGGCAGAGAATTGATCCATACTCTGTTGCATCTCAACCTGAGAGGCTGCATTGAGTGCACAATTATCTGTGAACAAAAAGTTGTATACTAACTTGACCTCCACTTTAGTAGTGGCTTGTAGCCTTTTCAAGTTAAATAATTTACTGTCAGTGTAGTACCTGACATTGATAACATTTTTGTCTTCAGTGAAGGCATCTGACAACAACACAGAAAACATTATACTAAAAAGCATGAGAAAAAGCACATAGCCCTGCTTCAGTCCATTAGTAACTGGGAAATGAGAGCATTGTCCATTATCAAGGACGCACACAAGCAACTAAATTCTTCCATGATTTTATACAAGTCCTAACAATTTATAGTATCAAAGGCCTTGGTTAGGTCAATGAATGTTTTGTACGAACCTCTGTTCTGCTCATGGTATTTCTCTTGGAGTTGTCAGGCAGCAAACACCATACTGACTGTTCCTCAGCCCTTTCTGAGGACACACTGGCTCTCAGGTTGATGACCATCTTCCAGTTGAAGGAACAGCCAATTGAGGACTCTGGTAAGAATCTTGCTGGCAGTGACTAAGAGAGAGACCCCTCCTGTGATAGCCACAGCACAACTTATTTCCTTTTCCTTTATAGAGATGGACAATAGAGACATACTTGACCTTCTGGGAGATAACCACCTCTTGCCATATAGCCTGGAAGATCTTAGTCATCTTTTGTATGAGCAGTGGACCTCTTGCCTTGTATATCTCTGTCAGAATGGAATCAGCACTAGGTTCTCTGCCATACAAGAGGAGTCAATGTCTTTCAAAACTTCTTCAATTGAAAGTTGGCTATAGAGGGATTGACTTCAAATTGTGGTATATGGTCCACGGCTTCGGCATTGGTTAATGACAGTCTGTTGAGAACACTATGGAAGTGTTCAGCCTATCTCTCCAGGATCATGTCCTCACAACTGATCAGCGTGGCTCCATCAGCACTGAGTAGTTGAGATGAACCAAAACTTTTTTGGCTCTTAAATAACCTTTAGGGCATCTTAAAAACACTTTGGCTTGTTACTATCAGCATAAAACTGAATTTCATCTCTCTTCTTACTCAGAATCTTCCATCTTGCTAGGCTTTGCTTGCACTTTAGTTCTGATGGAATTAAACGCTGTCTTCTTAGAGATGAATGAATTGTCCTGCTTGTAAACCCTATAGAGTTCTTATTTTTTCATTTAGCAACCTTTGAATTTCCCCATCATTTTCTTTTATTTAAAATTAGTTTATTTACTTTTAGTTTTCAACATTTACTTCCATAAGTTTAAAATTTTCTACCCCTCTTCCCCCCCTTCCTCCCCAAGACAGCCTGCAATCTGATATAAGCTCTACATACACATTCCTATTAAACATATTTTCACATTAGTCTTGTTGTATAGGAGAATCATAACAAATGGGAAAACTGTGAGAAAGAAAAACAAAACAAATCAAAACAAAAAAGAAAATAGTCTGCTTCACTCTACATTCAGATGCCATAGCTCTTTCTCTGGATGTGGATGGCATTTTTCATCATGAGTCCTTTGGAATTGTTATATGTCCTTGCATTGCTGAGAAGGGCTAGTCTATCAAAATCAGTCATCACACACTGTGGCTGTTACTGTGTACGATATTCTCCTAGTTCTGCTCACTTCCCTAATCATCAGATCATATAAGTCTTTCCAAGTTTTTCTGAAGTCCACCTGTGCATAATTTCTTACAGCACAATAGTATTCCTTTACATTCATATACCACAACTTGCTCAGCCATTCCCCAATTGATGGGCATATCCTTTCAATTTCTAGTTCTTGGTCACCACAAAGAGATCTGCTATAAATATTTTTGTACATCTGGGTCCTTTCCCCATTTTTATGGTCTCTTTGGGATGCAGCCCTAGAAGTGGAATTGCTGCATCAAAGGGTATGTATGCGTATTTTTATAGCCTTTTGGGCATAGTTCCAAATTGTTCTCTAGAATGCTTGTATCAGCTCACAGATCCACCAACAATGAATTAATGTTCCGACTTTTCCACATCTTCGCTAACATTTATTTTTTTCCTACTTTGTCATATTAGAAATGTCCCCATCATTTTCATAAAACTAATCTTAATGTTTGTGAATTTTCTGGCCCAGTTGAGTAAATACACCAAATCTCTGAAAGCTGCCCACTGCTTTTCTGGTCCACTGTTGCCAACCATGTGTTGGTTCAGCTGTCTGCACAAATCAACAACAAACTGTTACTTCATGAAGAACTACTCCAATTTTTGAGTCTTCTGATAGTCATCTTGCCTTGGGATGATAATTTTTGATGAAGGCAAATGCTTAGCTTGAAGAGGATAAGTCTATGATTGGTCCAGCACTCTGCACCATACATTGCTTTCATCATTCTCACATTCTATCTGTCTTTTCTCCTTGCAATGATGTAGTCTATTAAATGTCAGACAAGGCAGCTAGGTAGTGTAGTGCATAGAGTGCTGGGCCTGGAGTCCAGAAGGCACATCTTCCTGAATTCAAACCTGGCTCCTGACACTATTAGCTTCGTGACCCTGGGCAAGTCATTTAACCCTGTTTGCCTCAGTTGCTCATTTGTAAGATGAGCTTGAGAATGGAATGGCAAAGTACTTTGATATCTTTACCAAGAAAATCCCAAATGTGGTCACAAGGAGTCAGACATGACTGAAAAAATGATTAAACAAATTAAATGTCAATGCTTTCTGTGAGGTTACATCCATGAAGTCTTGCTGTGTTTAGGTAAATGGAAGATGATGTTCATGATACATGAGATACACAAATCACCAGTAGTAAGTGACCATTGCTGTTGCTCTCTCCATTTGCATTCCTCTTAACCGCTCCCCGTCATGTGTGATAGTCTGTGTATACTGGCATTAAAGTGACCCAGAATTATAAGCTTCTCCTCTTTTGGTGCATGATGATGAGGGTCTTCAGGTCTCATAAAAATTTCATTTTTATCTCTTCAGGGTTCATCATGGTGGGAGCATACACACTGATGATGGTGGCGTGCTACTTTCCTGCAAGTGGTAATCACATTGTTATGAGCTTGCCATTCACTCCTTTGTGGAGGTATACAAGCTTGCTGACTAAATTAGATGTGATAGCAAAACCTACACCAGTTGCACAGTGCTCCTCATCACTGTGGCCATTCCAGAAAAAACAAAAAACCAGAACAAACAAACAAACAACAACAACCAAAACATGTATCCTGTTCTGACTTCAGTAAACTGGCCTTCATTTGCCAGATTTGTTTCACTCAGAGCAGCTACTTGGATGCAATACCTTCTGGGTTCTCTTGTAGAAAGAACTGTTTGTCTTTCAGGTTTACTTGATTTTGTGTCGCCCATAAGCATGCACACATTTCTTGTACCAATGGTGAGTATAATTATCTTTGAAAAAGCTTTTGTACATTTTGCATTTCAATACCAGGGTCAGATCCCCACTTACTGTAGTAAACAAGCCAGGGTTAGGAGAAATAGCCAATTTGTAGGGTACCTTTTCTAGCCCCTTTCTCATGCCAGGGGGTGAGCTGTGCTGTCCTTCAAAAGGCTGTTCAGATAAACAGTGGGTTAATGAATGCCACTGCTGTTTCAGTGCAGTAAGAAGCCAACCCTATGGCCTGCGCTGCCTGTGTGCAGGGTCACGACCACAGCTTCCAGTGTACCTGTACCTGCTGCTTTGGTACTAGACAATTGCCACAGGACTTTCAGTAATGTAAAATAGTAAAACACCAAAACTGCAACATAGTAAAAGAGCTGAATAGTAAAAAGGCATGGGTAATATCTTTTGACTCACTCATATATTGCATGTAAGTGAGGTAGAATGGTGCAAAGTTGCTAGCCTCATGCTCTCTTCCAGAGTCATCAAACTTCAGTGGTAAGACCAAAGTCAAGATCACTGATGATGGTGCTTCCACCACCTCCATGGACTAATGGAACAAATTGTTCACATCCCCCTGTTCCACCAGGGGAAGTCTTCAAATCCTTGTGGTAAACATCCTCCTAAGTCTTTGATAGTTTTGAGGCCTGTAGGCAATCCTCAACGTGATTTAGCCTGTCTGCTGAGAGGGTTTTAACAGTTTGTGAATACGGCACGTGCTACAGCTTCTTGGAGCCACAAGTGAGAGTCGAGTAGTAGGTGAACACCAAAGGTGGATAAGCAGCCCTGCAAAAGGCTCAGTAGCCCTCACACCAAAGGTATTATTCCTTTTGGAGCCCCTCCCCATATGTAAACTAAATGATGCTTTTTGAGAGCTAAAGCATAACTGAAAACATGTTTATTGTAAGACTGTATTGAGTTACTATTGGGTATATTTCAGTCTGCTTAAAATATATTAGGAGCTCAATAAATGATTGATGAGTTGACCAGACATTTTTCATTCATACTTCTGTTGACTTTCTATTTTCTTCCTAGCTTCTATTTACTTTCATTTATACTTCTAATTCAATTTCATTTCTACTTTGAGGATCAGTGATTACTATACAATGATATAATCCTTCATAATTCTTGACTTTAAATGCTTTGAGGCCTGTCCTGTAGAAGACATAGCCTGCCTGGTCCCAAAGGATACACTTTGTAGCCTGGGAAGAAGTTGGAATCAGATTTTCACCTAAGGCAAGTTTAAGTAATGCAGAAATACCAGATGAAAGAAACAGCCTTTAAGTGGAATGGGCTATATCAGGAGGAATTGAATTTTCCCTTAATAGAGGTATGCAAGCAAAGATTGATGATTACCTGTCTGAGATACCATAGAGAGGATCTCTACACATTCGGGGGCTTAGAAGAATTCTGAAATAACCAAGTGAGATTATATAGAGGTAAAAGTGAACAGGTTTCAGGATAGACTCTTGGAGGATGCCCCACGGTTAATGGACAGTGCCACGCTGGATGAAGACAGAAAAAAGCAAATCAGGGAGGAACAACCAGTCAGTTAGCAGCAGAACCAGGGGAAAATGAATGAATGAATGAATTGCTGTATTTTTAAGAGATATAACAAGCACATCTTTTCCCTAATAAAAAAATCCTTTAATGTGATAATCTGAAAATAACATTCTGTGTTTATACTGAAACCAAATATTTATATATACAATAGTAGTCACATTGTAGTCGCCCAGATCCTCCGTCCACTTGTTAACATAAACAGACAGAGGTATGTTTCTCAGTTCAGGAATAATACAAGAGCACTGCCTAGGTCATCTAACAAACAGCCTGAATCTCATAATATTCTCTCCCTCTCTCTCTCTCTGTCTGTCTCTGTCTCTGTCTCTGTCTGTCTCTCTGTCTCTCTCTCCCTCCCTCTCTCTCTCTCTCTTTCTCCCTCCCTCTCTCTCTCCCTCTCTCTCTCTCTTTCTCCCTCCCTCTCTCTCTCTCTCTCCCTCTCTCTCTCTCGCCCCTCCTCTCTCCCTCCCTCCCTCTCTCTCTCTCTCTCTCTCTCTCTCCCATCTCTGTTCTCTTTGTTTTTAATGTTCTTTGAATAGCCTTTTAATCTCTAGAGATAGGAAGACCACCTACCATTCAAACATATTGCAAAAACAGTACTAACAATAGTTAATTTCCGCCGGTCAGTTATTTCACGGAGGAAAACGGATTCGAAACGACAGGAGATCCTCCAGCTGAATGAGAGCTTTATTACCAACGTAATGTTACCATACGGGTAGGGAGTCAGCAAAATTGGGCTATGACAGCCGTAACATCCTGTTTCTATCAGGGGTGAGAGCTATAATGTTTAATAGTACCTGAAGGAACTGACTAGTATGCTACTAAACAGCATTTTTTTTTAAAGTAAGTAATGTAAAACTTTATCGAAGAGGAATTTTTTTCTTTAAAATAGAAAAAATTAGTTTATTTATGGCACAGTGCCAAATATATTGAATACAGGAATTCTTCCTTTTCTCTCTCCTTTTCCACTTTCTCTTTCCCTTCCTTTTCTTCTCTCCACCCCCCCCCCATTATATCCTCCTTACTATTTTTTATCTTAAGGAAGGATAGATTGTCTCATTTGGAGGGACTTCCAATGTCCTCTTGTCCAATTTATAGATGATCAAGAGTTTCCTCATAGAATAAGGAGGAAATGATGGTGGATGGAAAGCAGGGACCAGCGTGAGCTCCCTGCCAAGTCCCTCCAAAAACCTATAAAAAATGGCTCTGAACCAATTCCAGAACTGCAGAACCCACAAAATAGCAGAGGGAAGCAGGGCCCCAGCCCAGGACAGCCTGGATGGTCTCTGGGTGAGGTCTATCCCACACGGAACTGGGAGCTGGGAGCGGAGCAGAGCAGAGCCCAGCCTCAGCGGCGAGGACCAACCAGACCAGGAGCCAAGCGGAGCGTGCCCTAGCGCCCTGAATCAGTGTGCTGCAGCAGTTACCAGACCTCTCAACCAACAAACACCAAAGACAGCGGAGAAGATTAGTGGGAAAAGCTGTGAGAGTAGAAGGAGTTCCCAGTTCCGCTACCAGCCCCGGGGGCAGCAGAGGTGGGGCAGCTACAGCTGCTGTTGCTTCCGGCCCCAGGCCCACCTGGTGGGAGGAATTAAGTGGCAGATCAGAGCAGGAGTGCACAGCCTGCTGAAGATCTAAGCCCAGTCCGGGCTGGGGGTTCTTGGGGTATTGCTGGTGTGACAGAGCTGGCACCTCCCCCCCAAACGTGGAACATAGAACTCTTTAGTCTACAAGCAGTCATACCCCACTGAAAAACTCAAGGGTCAAGTTAGTTGGTTGGGAACAAGGCCAGGCAGCGAAAACGCACCCTGATTCGGTCTCAGACTTTGCATTCTTTCTTTGGTGACAAAGAAGACCAAAACATACAGACAGAAGAAGTTAACAAAGTCAAAGAGTCTACAACAGAAACCTCCAAGAAAAACATGAACTGGTCCCAGGCCATGGAAGAGCTCAAAAAGGAGTTGGAAAAGCAAGTTAGAGAAGTAGAGGAAAAATTGGGAAAGAGAAATGAGAAGGATGCGAGAAAACCATGAAAAGCAAGTCAATGACTTGCTAAAGGAGACCCCCCAAAATACTGAAAAATACACTGAAGAAAACAACACCTTAAAAATAGACTAACTCAAATGGCAAAAGAGCTCCAAAAAGCCAATGAGGAGAAGAATGCCTTGAAAGGCAGAATTAGCCAAATGGAAAAAGAGGTCCAAAAGACCACTGAAGAAAATACTACTTTAAAAATTAGATTGGAGCAAGTGGAAACTAGTGACTTTATGAGAAATCAAGATATTATAAAACAGAACCAAAGGAATGAAAAAATGGAAGACAATGTGAAATATTTCATTGGAAAAATCACTGACCAGGAAAATAGATCCAGGAGAGATAATTTAAAAATTATTGGACTACCTGAAAGCCATGATCAAAAAAAGAGCCTAGATATCATCTTTCAAGAAATTATCAAGGAGAACTGCCCTGATATTCTAGAGCCACAGGGCAAAATAGAAATTGAAAGAATCCATCGATCGCCTCCTCAAATAGATCCCAAAAAGAAATCTCCCAGGAATATTGTCGCCAAATTCCAGAGCTCCCAGATCAAGGAGAAAATACTGCAAGCAGTCAGAAAGAAACAATTTGAGTATTGTGGAAACCCAATCAGAATAACCCAAGATCTGGCAGCTTCTACATTAAGAGACTGAAGGGCTTGGAATACGATATTCCGGAGGTCAATGGAGCTAGAATTAAAACCTAGAATCACCTACCCAGCAAAACTGAGTATCATGCTCCAAGGCAAAATATGAATTTTCAATAAAATAGAGGACTTTCAAGCTTTCTCACTGAAAAGACCAGAACTGAACAGAAAATTTGACTTTCAAACACAAGAATCAAGAGAAGCATGAAAAGGTAATCAAGAAACAGAAATTGCAAGGGACGTACAAAAGTTGAACTGTTTTGTTTACATTCCTACATAGAAAGATGACATGTATGATTCATGAGACCTCAGTATTAGGGTAGCTGAAGGGAATATGCATATATATGTATATATGTATATATATAAGTGAATGTGTATGTATGTATATATCTATGTGTATATATATATTTGTGTATATATATATATATATATGTATATATAACTATATAAAAGAGAGAGAGAGAGCAGACAGTGTGAGTTGAAGATGAAGGGAAGATATGTAAAAGAAATAAAATCAAATTAAGGGATGAGAGAGGAACATACTGAGAGAGGGAGACAGGGAGAGATGGAATGGGGTGGATTATCTCGCATAAAGGTGGCAAGAGGAAGCAGTTCTGTGGGAGGAGGGGAGAGGGCAGGTGAGGGGGGAATGAGTGAACCTTGCTCTCATCAGATTTGGCCTGAGGAGGGAATACCATACATACCCAATGGGGTATCTTATCCCACAGGAAAGAAGAGGGAGGAAGATAAAAAGGGGGGGATGATGGAGGGGAGGGCAGATGGGGGTGGAGGTAATCAAAAACAAACACTTTGGAAAGGGGACAGGGTCAAGGGAGAAAATTCAATAAAGGGGGATGGGTTGGGAACGAGCAAAATATAGTTAGTCTTTCACAACATAATGATACACATGTAGCCTATGTTGAATTGCTTGACTTCTTAGGGAGGGTGGGTGGGAAGAGAAGAGGGGAGAGAATTTGGAACTCAAAGTTTTAAAAACAGATGTTCAAGAACAAAAAAAAGTTTTTGCATGCAACTAGAAGACAAGATACACAGGCAATGGGACGTAGAAATTTATCTTGCCCTACAAGAAAGGAAGGGAAAAGGGGATAGGGGGGGAGTGGGGTGATAGAGGGGAGGGCTGACTGGGGAACAGGGCAACCAGAATGTATGCCATCTTGGAGTGGGGGGAGGGTAGAAATGGGGAGAAAATTTGTAATTCAAACTCTTGTGAAAATCAATGCTGAAAACTAAATATGTTAAATAAATAAATTTTAAAAAAAGAATAAGTAGGAAGTAGTTATTAGAGAGAAGCTCTGGAATTCAGAGGGACTGGGGAAGGATTGCTTTAGAAGGCAGGATTTTAGTTGTGACTTAAAGGAAGCCAGGGAGGTCACTAGTTGGGGAGAAGGGAGAACATTCCAGACATGGAGACAGCCAGAAAGAATGCCCAGATCTGAGAGACAGAGGGTCCTGTTCTTGGCAGCCAGAAGGCCAGTGAACCACCCAAGAGAACCCATGGTTTCCTCAAAGTACCCCACTCCACTGAGTTATAACTCTGAATTTTAAAGTTTCTTCCCCTTACATTGAACCTCACTTTGCCCATGTGCAATGGCTACTTGATGATTTCTGCCCAGTGGCACTGATTAGAATAATTTGAATCCTCCTCCTACACTAGAACATTTCAAATATTTTAAGGGAGCTCTTGTGTTTCCTTTAAATCTTCTCACTGCTTATATTCCGTAGGTTTCTTATTCCTGGTTTTGCCCCATGGGGTCAAACAAAATAAATCTAATACCTTTTCCACCTGAACAGCCTTTCAAATTCTCAAAGGCAGCTATCATATTTCCATTAAGTCTTCTCTTATCTATGATCTGTCCCTTTTACTTTCTCTTTTTTTCTTCTATTTTCCTTTCTTTGAGCACTTTTCTTCATCTCTCCCAGAGGGTGGTTCATGTGAATTACTCAGAGGAGGAGGAGGAGGAGAAGTCATTGTATGGTTTTAACCTACAATCTACACTTGTCACTTCTTACTGGCTTTTGACTCAATGAAATGAACTGGTGTTCTAACTTTAAATATGCATCTGTTAGTTTCTCCCCACCCCCATCAGGTTGATTTACAGTAAATACTAGGTTCTAGGTTAATGTGTTTTTCACAAAGCAGAAGGCCAATGGTTTATGTCAAAGGGCCATCAGAATGTATGCTCTTTCCAGGGTTCTTCAGTATATAGAAATAGACTCTCCTTTTAAAGAAATATTCTATGTTTAAATCAATTAATGGGACAAAAATATTTGTAACAGCTCTTCCTGTAGTGAAGAATTAGAATCTAAAGGAATTCACATCAATTAAAGAACAACTAAATAAATTACATTACATGAATGCAATGAAACCCTACTGTGCTATAAGAAATGACAAAGGGACCAGCATCAGAGAAACCTGAGAAGACTTCATGAATTGATGCACAGGAAAGGGAACAGAACCAAGAGAACAGTTTGTTCTATAAAAACAACATTGTGAAGACAAACAACTCTGATCAACTCCATGGTAACCTGGATTCTAGAGGGCTCAAGATGAAGGATGAAACACGCTTCCCAACACCTCCTGACACAGAGAAGATGGGCTAAAGATGCATGAGTTAATGGGGGAATTTATTTTGGTTTTCTATGAATGTCTGTTACAAGGTTTTTGTTTTCTTCTTTGTTATCCCCCCCTCCTCCATGGAGAGGTCAGCTTATGGGAAAGAGAGAAAAGAAATGGTTGTAAAAATAATTAAAAGAAATAAAGAGTTTAATGGGAAGCCAAATCCTGATACCATTCTGAACAGTGTGGCCTTTGAGAGAGCATTCAAAAATGAGCCAGTCTCAGAAGAATGATCCTTGCCTTTTTGTGTCTGCAAACCTCAGGTTTCACACAAGCCACAACAGGATTCATAGTTATTAATATCTCCTGAAGCCTTTGCTAGCATCCCATTGCTCACCTTGGTGTCTTGGCAATGTTTTAATTTTATTGAATTTCCAGCTGCTGCAGGTTCTGTTGGCTTGCCAGGCCGTCTCCTATTATTTTCAGTGGGTGTGAGGCTTCTTTGTATTTTCTCACAGGTTACGTCCAGGGGAGCAGACCGCTGAGTTGTTGCTACTGTTCAACTTTCTATTATATGAGTCCTATCATTTATAAATCAATATGGGAAGGGCTTTAGGACCTGCAAGTGTGTGTGTGTGTCAGGTGGTGGTGGACAGGAGTAGGGAGATGTGTAGGTAAGTATAACACACTATCACCTAAGTAATGGTTTTATCATTAACTAGCCAATCTCAGGTAATGGGTGGGAGATTCTGTCACAAAGGTGATTTCATGTTCTGGGGTCCCAGGATGAAAAGCTGTGCTATGAGGGTTTTTTTATTTGTCCTTCATTTTCAAAGAGGACCAATGATTGGATTTAAGCAAGGCAGACCTGCACAAAGTCATCAGCCTCACTCTTACTTGGAGAGTCATCAACACACACACACACACACACACACACACACACACACACACACGCATGCACGCGCACACAGACACACACACCCTTTTCTATATGTGTATCCAGAAAATTTAAAGTGTTATATAAATGTAAGCTTCTATGTTATTATTGTTGTTATGGCCTCCAGGTCCCCACCAACAACATTTTTTCAACACTTCTCTGGATAATTTTCTTCTTTCCTCTTGTCTTCTTTTTTATTCTCCCCACAAAAATAGGTACCCATATCCATTGATGATCTTTACAAGGACTTTGACTATGCTTCCTCCTTCTAGGGCTGACAAGGATACAGACTAAGGAAACAAATATGGCAGAGACAAGAAAGAGGGAGAGAGGCTGCCAGATTTCTGAGTGGATAGAACTTGGCGATCAGTCAATCAGTCAGCTTTATTAAGGGTGTACTTTGTGTCAGGTGCTTCGCTAAATACTAGGGATACAAAGAAAGGGAAAAGGTTGTCCTTGCCCTCAAGGAGATCCCAGTAGAATGGAGGTGGGGGGAGACATGTACCAGCTATGTACAAGAAAGTTACATGTATGATGTACAGGAAAGTAACAAAAGAAGGCATTAGAATAAAGAGGGATTGGGAAAGGTTTCCTGTGGATTGGGAAATTTTAGCTGGGATTTGAAGGAATGATGTGGGGAACCAAGAGGTACACATGGAGAGGTAGAGCCTTTCAGGCATGGGAAAATAAACAGAACTGAGATATGTAGTGTCCTGCTACAGCATCAGCAAGGAAGTCAGTAATCAGATCTGTAGTATGACTGGGTGATGGCCATAGCATGTAGGGATGACTACAGAATTGATTGTTCTCAGGCACTGCCCACCAGCAGTACCTCATGGCTACATTAAGCACAAGATTCTGTCTCCTCTGATCTTCCCTGAACCTGACTCCTGAAGCACATTTAACACTTCTCTCTTTCAGGAATCTGGAGTTCCTTCACTTCTACATCCTTAAGATGCATCTACACATCTGTTTACATAGTAAAGAATTGGAAGGTACCTTAGAGTCCATTGACTTTAACCCACACAGGAACAAGACACCCTTCTAGAATCTACCAAATGCACGCTTATTCAATTTTTACCTAATGATCTTTAATGAGGGAGCACCCACTAACTGCTAAGATAGCCCATTGCTCTTTGGGGATACCTCTATTTACTATTTAGTGTTTTTTTTCTCTCACAAGAATATTTCTCTTTTAACTCCCTCTCCTTGACCGTAGCTTTGCCCTTGGAGAAAAGTAGAACAAATGAAATCTCTCTGTGGTAAAATAGTACTTAAATATTTGAAGAAAACTCTCTACCCCACTCCCTTTTTCAAGTTTTCTTATTCAGAATGAAAAGACATATTCCTTCAAATAATTTTAATATAGCATGAACTCAAGACTCTTTACCCTCCTGAATGCCTTGCTCTGGACACTTTCTTGTTTATCAATGTCCTCAAACACTTTACCTCCCACTTAAATTGATTTTGCTTGGAAAGTCTCTAGCCTTGGGTTGCTAATGATTGAAACCAGTGCTGCAGGATCTAGGGTATCTGGTAGATGTCCCCACGCCCTTATCCGTCAGGAACCAAGATCATGTGGTTATGATTTGCCAGTGTTCCTGTCTCTTCCACTCCTCAGATGAGTTCCTCATTATTGGTCTAAATCAATTTCACCAGAGTCATTACTTTGCTTTCTATAGCCTCTAAAGTCTACATTATCAGCAAGATAATTTAAATGTCTATCAATTATTCTGTTTTTACAAGCAAGTTATCTACCAGATACCTGGGGAACTGGTCTGCATGTGTGTGTATGTTTGTTTATATAGCTGAATTACTTTATATTTGATATTAACATTCATGTTTATGCACACAGGTTCACATACATTCATGTTGATGTATGTATAGTACAATATACACATGTGACATGTATACCACATGAACATGTGTGCATATGCATACACACACACACACACACACACACACACACACACACACACATATATATATATATATATACATATATACATACATATAGACAGATAGATAGATAGATCGATAGAAAAGGGGAGGCAGCTCCCAGAAATAAGGAAGTGATAGCTGTTGTATTCTCTGCCCTCGTAAAATGCATCTAGGATATTGTATGAAGTTTTAGGCACCATAATTTACAGAGGGTAATGGCAAACCAGGGAAAATCAAGAGGAAGACAATCAGAATGGTGAAGGGCTTTGGGATTCTGCCATAGGAATATTCATTGTGGGGGAGTGGATGTTTTTAGACCTGAGAACAGGAGACTTAGTCAGAATAGAATTGTCACATTCATGTACCTGAGTCACTATCATTCGGAAGAGGGAAAAGCTCATGAAAGGGAAATTTTATATATAAACCACAATCTTCATCTCTGATCGTCAGCCAGTTGACACACTTTGTTCAAATAAAAGGCATTCCCTGAAATGTTATAGTACAAATAATAATATTAACTCCCCTACCACTCTTCCTCATAAAACTAGGTCACACTCTCCCATAAATGTATTCATCACTGATGGGAAGCATGGGCATGTCTATAGAGCAGTGAAGTAGAGCTGCACACATGTATTGGAATGCTCATGACCAAGGCAATTCACACTTCAGAGCTTGTGCCCTTCTTGGGCCAGAGGTGACTCTTCATAAGAGAAAAACTGTCTTACAGAGTTTACTGGATTTGTAAAGGCAATCAGGAGGCTCTCTGACTTTACTCAGACAATGATTAACTGCTTTATTGAACAAATGGAAAAAAAGAGATGTAAAAGCTTACTAAAGAAAATAATTCCTCAAAAATTAGAGTTGGACAATGGGACACTATTGACTCCATAAGACATCTAGAAACATTAGAACAGAGTCAAATTTTTTTAAGATAGAAGAAAATACAAAACATCTCACTGGAAAAACAACTGACCTGGAAAAGAGATTGAGATAACTTAAAAATTATTGGACTATCTGAAAGCCATGATAAAAATAAATAAATGAGCCTAGGTATCACATTTCAAGAAATCATCTAGGAAATCTGCCTTGATATCTTCAATCCAGAGTATAAAATGGAAATTGAAAGAATCTACCTGTTGCCTCCCAAAAGAGACCCAAAAATGAAAGTTCCCAGAAATATTACAGCCAAATCCCAGAGCTCCTAAGTCAAGGAGAAAATACTGTAAGCAGCTAGAAAAAACAATTAAAATTTCAAGGAGCCACAGTCAGGCTCACTAAAGACTTAGTGGTTTCCACATTAAAAGAGTGGTAGACTTGGAATATGATATTCCAGAATGCAAATAAAGCAGGAATATACACCAAAATGACATGACCAGGAATATTTAATATAATCAGCTGGGGGGGGGGATGTGTGTGGATATTTAATGATATAGAGGATTTTCAATCATTCCTGATGAAAAACCAGAGCTAAATAGGAAATTTGACTTTCAAACACAAGACTCAAGAAAAGCATAAAAAGAAAAACACAGAAAAGAAATCATAAGGGATTCACTGTTTACATTTCTATATGGGAAAATGATAGTTCTAACTCCTAAGAACCTTATCACTATTTGGGAACTCAGAAGGAGCATACACAAACAGAGGGATGGGTTTGAGTTTTATTTTGGAATGATTTTAAAAAATGAAGGGGTGAGAGAGAGAGGAATGCACTGGGGAAGGGGAAAGGGAGTAGTAGAACAGGGAAAATATAAGTGGCTCATAGGGAGGTGCTTTTACAGTGGAGGGGAAAATGGGATCAATGGTGGACAATGCTTGAACTTCACTCTCATCAGAATTGTTTCAAAGAGGGGATACACACACAAACACACACATATACATACATATGTATATACACACACACATACACTTAGTTGGTTATAGAAATCTGTCTGATCCAATAGGGAAATAAGAGGGGAAGGAGGTAAGAGAAAGGACAAGGAGATGATAAAAGGAAAGGTGGAATAAGGGATGCAGTGATTTGAAGCAAAATAGACTTTTGACGAGGGACAGGATAAAAAGAGAGAAGAATAAATAGAAGAAAATGGAATGGAGTGAAACAGTAATCATAACTGTGAATGTGAATGGGATGAACTCGCCCAAAAATGAAAGCAAATAAAATGGATTAGAAATGAGAATTCAACAATATGTTATTTATAAGAGACACACTTGAAACCAAAAGATGCACATGGAGTTAAAATAAGGGGCTGGAACAGAATCTAAGATGCTTCGGATGAAGTAAAAAAAAGGCAGGGGTAGCAATTATGATCTCACACAAAGCAAAAACAAACATGGATCTAATTAAAAGAGATGATTTAGCACCACATTTTGATAAAAGGCAGCATAGTCGATGAAGTAGTATAAAAACATTTTACAGCAAGATTCTCTGATAAAGGCCTCATTTCTCAAATATGAAAGAATTGAGTCAAATTCATTAAAAAATGAGCCATTACCTAAATGATAAATGGTTAAAGCATATGAATAGGCAGTTTTCAGAAGAAGAAATCATAGCTATCTATAGTCACATGAAAACATGTTCTAAATCACTACCAATAATGTAAATTAAAATTGCTCTGAGGTGGAGTAGTGACCTGGTCCAAACATTTTGGAGAACAATTTGGAACTATGCCCAGAGGGTTATTAAACTATGTATATACCCTTTGACCCAGCAATACCACTACTAGGTCTGTATCTCAAAGAGATCAGAGAAAAAGGAAAAATACACGTACTACACACACACACACACACACACACACACACACACACACACCAGCTCTTTTTGTGGTGGTAAAGAATTGGAAATTGGGGTGATGCTCATCATTAAAGGGCCATCATGACTGTGCTCAAATACTGGAAAGGCTGACATATAGAAGAGGAATTCAATTTGTTTCATCTGCTTCTAGGGGGCAGAAATAAGATAAAATGGGTAGAAATTTTCAAAGAACACAATTTAAACTTCATGTTGGGAAAAGCTACCTAAAAATTCGAGCTGTCCAAAAAGCAATTAGACCATTTCAAAAGGTAATATGTCCCCTCTCCATGGAAGTATTTAAGAAAAGGCTGAATAACCACTTGTCAGGTTTGTTATGATGGAAATTCCTTTCTGGTCTTGCACTGAATGAGATGGCCACTAAATTCCCTTCAAGGTCTGAAATTCTCTAATTGTGTGATGATCACATCAGGATACTGTTTGAGCACTGCCTCTGAATCAAAGAATGTGGGCTTAGTTTATTCATCTGTATCGAGGTTATTGGACTAGATGCCTTCTGATGTTTCTTCCAGTTTAAGATCTATGATTACTAAAGGAAGTAGAACATGGAGTGTTTGAAAACCCACAGATGAGCAAGGTTAACAAACGATGAAATGTATCTACATCCTCAAGGCAGAGAGGTGGCAGATTACTGGGACAGAAACATGGATTCATTGTCAAGTACAGTCCCAGTAATTTTTTCTTTTAACAAAGAATTTATTCTGCATGGGTTATGGAGGAGGATGGGTATTTTCCAAAAGAAATATAACATAAAAACAAATGCACCAATAAAACTGATAAAACTATTTTAAAACAGGAGGAAGAACAGGAGGGAAGGATGAGAGTGGAAGCAAAACAAAACATGAATCCAAGGGGCAAGACCTAGAACTATTCTGGGGTAAATATCCCCAAGCCTTAAGGAGTCCAATAAGATAGAAAGAAAGTCAGAGAGTCAGAGATGGATTCAAAAACTTCCAATCTATTCATTTATAGGCTGGAACTCATCATCAGCCTTACCTCCAGCAATCTTCTGCTCCTCTGAGCCTCTTTTGAAACAGATTTCTCTGAATTCAGGCCCTGACTTCAGAGGCCAGTGAAGCACTGACCCATTGCCAAGAGCCTAAGGAGATTCACGTGATCCCATGACCCAACCACCCCAACACACTCTTCTTAACACACACACACACACACACACACACACACTTTCTCTGCCTAGAATTCAGATGGTAGATTTTATAGGGTAGGAAGTCACCAACAGCTGCCCACAGAATGAATAAAAAGGGAAGGATGGAAAGGAGAAAGACTCTACTTATGATAAGAGATCGAAGAGCATAGTCAGAAAGAAGCAAGGCAAAAATATATATGAGAAAGAAAGAGGGACAAGCAAGAAAGGACAAGTCGGGAAGAAAAAGAAGAAGGAGGAAGAGGAGGAAGAGGAGAGAGGGAGAGAGAGCACATTTTAAGAAGATAGCATAGAAGTACTGGTCTTTAATATAAGAAAGTGTAAAGTTAGGAAAGTAGAATGGCCTAGTAGGCAGTGGTGGCCATGGAGTGGCAGGAACACCTGGGCTCAAATCCTGCTTCTGACACTCACTGCTATGTGACTAAATTCTCTGAATCTGTTTCCTCATCTGTAAAGGGGGATAATAAATATTACAAAGTATGTATCTTTTAGGGTCTTTAGGAGGTCCCAATGAATACGTTATAGATGAAGATCATTATTATGATCATGGTAAGGATTATTAGATTCACAGTCCTAGAATTTATGAATTGAAGACACCTTGGAGACCAACTAGTATACGCCTTCCATTTTATAGATAAAGAAAGGAAGGCCTAGAGAAAGAAGTGGCTTGCCTAAGTTTACAGGGAGTCAAAACCTTTTCTCTTTTATCTAGTTAAAATGAGACAGCAGAGGGCCATTGTCTCTTTGTGTTTTGGTTTGTTAAATGTCTTGCTTTTTCAATCTTTTTATTTTATTTGTGAAACTCTGGAATACTGATTATCCTGGCCCTTGGAAAAGATCACCAAAAGGATGTGAACTATATTTTGTTTCTTCATTTAGTTTCAACCTGATAATGACTAGCAATCCCCAAGCAACGTCTCCCAGTTGCCAGTCTTCCATAGCACAGGGGATATTGTGATGTGAATTAATCAGCCAGACCAGATGCAATGCATTGCCAAGAGATCTGCTGGCTGATGCCCAGCAAGTAGTTTCACAATCAGTGGAAGGTAGAGTATTGAGTGGTACCTATGAGCCGAATGCGAGGCGCAGGTGGAATCACTGGGATGCTTCTTGCTATATTCTTTCATATCAATTTTCATGGATAATAACATACAAACATAATTTAAGAGATAATTGGAATGTTTTTACTCAGAGGTTTCAGTGCAAACTCATTACAGTTTGCAAACAATATTTACAATTCCTTACATTTCCCTCCATAAAATGCTAAAATTGCCTGCTGTAGTATATAATAGGTGAAGAATTAGAATTTGAGTGCACCTGGACTATTTCAATGGAAAACTCCATTAATGTTCTCGTCGATTAGGTTGAAAGGAAATGAAGAATTGAGAGGTTAATGAATATATGGTTACTTTTTAGAACAATTAACATTTTTATCAGTGATTTGGATAAAAGTTGATGTATTCAAGACACAAAATGAGAAATGAATTTTTGGACATAGATAATGTAGACTTTTTTTTGCTTGAATATTCCCATTGGCAAGATGAAATTTATTTTTGTTTCTTTTAAATAGGGGGTGGGGAGAAAATAAATGATTGTTTATTGAAACATAAAATTAAAAAAAAAAAGATGACCATACCAATCGAACTACCAAAAATTTTTTTTTACTGAGCTGGACAAAATAATAACAAAATTCATTTGGAAAAACAAGAGGTCTAGAGTATCTAGGATATTAATGAAAAGACATGCTAGAGATGGTGGTTTAGCCACACCAGATATTAAACTGTACTACACAGCAGCAGTCATCAAAACTGCCTGGTACTGGTTAAGAAACAGGGGTGTGGATCAGTGGAATAGGATAGGTACACAAGTAGGTGAAATCAACAAGTTTAGCAATCTACTCTTTGATAAACCCAAAGAAGCCAGTTTCTGGGCTAATAATTCACTATTTCACAAAAACTGTTGGGAAAATTGGAAAATGGTAGGGCAAAAACTGGGCATAGACCAATATCTTACACCATATACCAAAATAAAGTCAAAATGGGTTCATGATTTAGGAGTAAAAGTTGATACTCTAAGTAATTTGGGAAAGCAAGGAACAGTTTACTTATCAGATTTGTGGAAAAGTAAAGAATTCATGACCCAACAAGAGATAGAGAGCATTACAAAATGCAAAATGGATAATTTTGATTATGTTAAATTGAAATGTTTTTGTACAAAAAAAGCCAATGCAACAAGAATTAGGAGGGCAGCAGAAAATTGGGAGAAAATCTTTGCAACTAGTATCTCTGATAAAGGCCTCATCTCTAAAATATACAGGGAGCTAAGCCAAATATATAGGAATACAAGCCATTCCCCAATTGAGAAATGGTCAAAGGATATGAACAGGCAGTTTTCAGAGGAAGAAATTAAAGCTATCTACAGGCATATGGAAAAATGCTCTGGATCGCTGCTGATTAGAGAAATGCAAATCAAAACAACTCTTAGATACCACATCTCTCCTGTCAGATTGGCTAAAATAACAAATCAGGAGAATGATAAATGCTGGAAAGGATGTGGGGAAATTGGAACATTGTTGCATTGCTGGTGGAGTTGTGAGCTGATCCAGCCATTTTGGAGGGCGGTGTGGAACTATGCCCAAAGGGCTATAGAAATGTTCATACCCTTTGACCCAGCAATACCACTTCTAGGGTTGTATCCCAAAGAAATCACTCAAGCAGGAAAAGGACCCATATGTACAAGAATATTTATAGCAGCTCTCTTTGTGGTAGCCAAGAATTGGAAAGCAAAGGGATGCCCATCAATTGGGGAATGGCTGAACAAGCTGTGGTATATGAAGGTGATGGAATACTATTGTGCCATAAGAAATGGGGATGATGCAGACTTCATAACAACCTGGAAAAACCTACACGACATAATGTTGAGTGAGCGGAGCAGAGCCAGAAGAACGTTGTGCACAGCCACAGATATGTGGATTCCGTGAGGACCAATCCTGACATACTGCGCTTCTCTCAGCAACCTAAAGGGGCAAGGACAACTCCAGGGGACTCACGATGGAGAATGCTATCTTCATTCAGAGAAAGAACTGCGAAGTTTGAATACAGACTGAGGCACACTACATGCTCACCTTTTCTGCTTCTCTTTTGTTTTTGTTTTTGGGTTTTTTTTTTTTGGTTCTGTTTCTTCTTTCTCATGATTCATTCAATTGGTCAAAATTCTTCTCCACGACTTGACTAGAGCATAAATTAATTCAATGCGAAGTTATACATGACAGTTATATGAGACTTCATGCCGTGTTGGGGAGGGAGGGGAGAAAAACTGGAACTCAAAACTATGTAGAACCGTGTGTGGTAAACTAAAAATAAATAAAGAAAAAAAATATATAAAATATAAAAAAAAGAGGGGAAGATATTTAGCAACCGGGGGGCCGGGAAAGGCCTCCTGCAAGGGATGGTGTTTGAGCAGAGTCTTAATGGAAGCCAAGGTTTCTAAGAGTTAAAGATTAGGAGGGAGAGCCTTCTGGGCATAGGGGATGATTACTACAATGGCCCAGAAAGAGGAAATGGAGGACTGTTTGTGGCTGGACCAAAGAGTGTAAGGTAAGGAATAATGTATTTAAAGACTGAAAAGATAGGAAGAAGCTAAGAAATATGTAAAGAGGTTTAAATGTTAAATAGAGGATTTTTTTTACACTCTTGCTAACAGGGAGACATTGGAGTTTATTGAGCAGGTGGTGGTTAGAAGTATGATTTAGGAAAATCACTTTGATGGCTAAGTAATGATGGCTAGGAATAGGGAGAGATGATACATGGAGTACAATTAGAAGGCTATTATAATAATCCAGGCAAGCGGTGATGGAGCTCTGATTGAGGATAGTGACTGTGAAAAGGAAATATATGTGAATGAAAAAAGAAATTATAAAATTTGGCAACTGATTGAATATGTGGAGTGATCAAGGGAAAAGAGTTGAGGATGACACAGAGGTTATGAACCTGCTTAAAATGGAAGGATGACAATATTAGGATACTAATACTAATACTCTTCTCAGAAGAGGAGATGATTTTGAGGAAAAGATAATGACTTATGCTTGGACATAGTGATTTTGACATGCCTACAGGACATCTAATTCAAAATATCCAAGAAGCAGTTGGTAATGATGAGCGCACAGGAGAGAGACCAGGGCTGGATAAATAGATCTGGGAATCCTCTGTAGAGAAAGGATAATTGAACTCACGGGAGCTGATGAGATCACCAAGTGAGAGAGTATATAGAGAAAAGAGAGTAAGGCCTAGGACAGAGCCTTGAGGGATGCCGCAGTTAGTGAAGATGTCATGGATGAAGGGCCATTAATGGAGACTGAGTGGTCACGCAAGTAGGAAGAGTACCAAGAAAGGATAATATCCAAGAGGTGTTTAGACCTTCTAACCTAGGTTAGACTAGTCTGAAGAAAGGTTGTAGACAGTTCATCTCCCCCTCCTTGGGGTAGCCCCACCCCAGGGGAACCTATTCTCTTAGTGTTCTGTCTCTCCACTACTGGATGGTGTATCAAAGACTTAAGGGCCAATTTTGTGTTGCTCACACAGAGGCTCTTGACCCCAGAGCAAAAATTACCAATTATGGCTTTGCTGACAAGTCATATTCCCAGCCTCATGAGCTGCCAGAGTTCCATTTTAAGGGCAGACTTGACGGCTGAAAGCCAGCTGAGGCCAACTAGTAACACACTATCTGCTTCCCTAGGACTTTTCTCAAGGTGCTTTACAATCTTCCATCACTATTGTGCATAGTCCAATCATCTCAAATGCTTTGATTCTTAAATCATTTTTCCTGGTCCTTTTCCCTTTGACTATCCCTCAGAAAACAACTATTGTGTTTTTCCTTTTGCTCTTGTCGGTAATACCACTTACCAGCCAGTCCATAGGCTGGCTGGCAAATACAATCTTATTTGATAGCAAAAAAAAAAAAAAAAAGATGAAGGCTAGCTGAATTTTACACATTACTAAAGCTGCAGGAAATAGCTAACCCATTTATGAGAGAGTCTGCATATAAAAAAACCCACAGAAGGCTAGGTGATTGGACTAAAATGAATTGTAGAAATCACTTGTAAAGTGCTATACCTAGATTTACAAACAACAACAGCAATATAAGAAGTACAAAGTAATGGGGACATGGCTAGAGAAGAGATCTGAGATTTTAGAAGACTAAAGGTTTAATGTGAACCAGTAATGGGCTACAGCAGACCCTCAAACGCCAATGCTGCCAGAGGAGGGTGGTTGGTGTCCAGGACTATGGGAGTGGTAGTCCACTTGTTGTCTGCCCTGTTGGACAACATCTGGAGCACTATTTTCAACTGGGGCATGCAAAGGAGCTGTATTTTGCATGAAACCTTTCTTTATTTCCTACTCCTCGTGCCTTTGTACGTACCTTGTATTTAAATGCTTTGTGTATACATACATTTATTTATCCACTTTGTATCATAGCTGTATAAACACATGAGCATGAATTGTCTCTCCCATTTGTTTCATGCAAGTAAAGATCATTTCATTCTTTGTACTTTAGTCATGCCTGGGCTCAATCCAGATTCTTCCTTCTTCTTGCCTACTACATTATCATCCTCAGAAACCATCTTGTTGCCTTGATTCTGAGTAGTAACTCCTTCCCAGGGACTATCACTTGAGAAGGACTCCATCACGCTTCACCTCACCTAGTGCCTTGGGATTATTCACTCTTCCGGTCTCCTCTTTCCAGATCTCCTTTAAATGTCTTCCCACATTAGAATAGAAACTCCTTGAGGGTAGGGACTGTCTTACTTGCTTGTTGTATCCCCAACACTTAGTACAGTGCCTGGCTCATGGTAAGCACTAAATGCATTTCTTTCCATCTACCTACCCATCCATGACCTATCATCTATCATCTATCTATCTATCTATCTATCTATCTATCTATCTATCTATCTATCGTCTGAAGTCTATTGACATTTAGCAAGATCTAGCAGGGTAATACCACAGAGCTGTTTAGGAATTTGAGGTGGCTGGGTGACCTTGAGTGTAGACTACTGCATCTGGCCTCAGTCACTTACTGGCCTTGTGACCCTTTGCCTTTCACTGCTTCCTTTCCTTGTTTGTATAATAATAACACCAAACTCCCAAGTTTTTTGAGGATAAATTAAGGAATATGTCTAAAGTACTTTGTAAACTTTAAGTGCTGCATGAATGCTGGCTTTCATGACCTGAATCTCTGACATCTAGGAGAGTGGCGGCCATATAACAGGCACCTAACTACAGCTGCTGACTGTTGTTTACTGCTG